>NW_013565620.1:0-38415 GCF_000499605.1 Eimeria maxima | reverse complement strand
TATATATATATATATATATAGTTCTTCCTTTATCTTCCTCAATCTACCAGCGTCATTATCCTTCTCTCCCTTTTAATTCCCTTTTTCTTCCTCTTGTTTCTTCTTCTTTCTTCTTTTTTCTTCTTTGTCTTCTTTTTTTCTTCTTTGTCTTCTTTTTTTCTTCTTTTTTTTCTTCTTTTTTTTCTTCTTTTTATTTCTCCATCTGCCAGCGCCATCGAAGTTGATTCCTCATCTTCTGCAGGGAGAAGAAGAAGAAATAAATAAATAAATAAATAAATAAATAAATAAATAAATAAAATAAATAATGAAGATTATTAACATTATTAATTAAAATAAATAATAAATAGACAAAGAGGATAAGCAATTGTCTTCCCCCTCCTAGCATTTCCCTCAAAATATAGACCCTAAACCCTAAACCCTAAACCCTCAGCTAAACCCTCAGCTAAGAAATGACGAAATTAGAGCATCTAGGTGGTGGTTTAATAATAAATATTCAGGGTTTAGGGTTTAGGGTTTAGGGTTTAGGGTTTGGCTAACCTCAAATCGTGAAGGAGGCTGACAATGAAGTTTAACTCGCCCTTTTAACCCTAAGAAAAAAAAATGCATAACCCTTATTATTATGCTATTATTATTATTATTATTGTACTTATTTATTTAATTTATTTATTTATTTAGTAATTAATAAAAAGGGAATAAAAAGGAGAGAAAGAATTACCTAATGGCTCTAATACACGATCTACCATGGCGTTAATTTGTTTGTATGTTTTCCCTTCAAATAAAGGAGAACATAAAATACCCTATAAATAAATACATAAATAAATACATAAATAAATACATAAATAAATATAAATATTAATATAAATACATTTATATTTATATTTATGCATAAAAGTGTATAAATATATGCATTATTTGTATATTTAGGCATAATAATATAAAATATAATAATATATGAACAAAACAAACAGGTATAGGAAAAGATGAACAAATATTCCTTTTATATCTACACACTCTGCTGTGTACTTTTCCTGTTTATTTCTTTTATAATAAATAAAATAATTAAAATATATTTATAAAAGTTTATTTGTATACTTTATCCATGAGTTTATATATATTTATTTGTTTCTTTCCCTACACATACATAAAAATGTTGGTCATAGACATGGTGGCCCATGGCGTAGTCATTCTTTACGTAGAAACAAATTGGATTAAAATTTCTTTCTACTGCTTCTCTTAATTTAAGAAGATTTGGGCAATCAGGAGCTGCAAATTTATGCGCTTTTCTACATTGTTGACGGTTGTATTCAAGAAAGCTTGATGAAGAGTTTGAGCCACTTAGAGCCGCTTTCTCAGCAAAAAGAGGACGAAATAGACAACTATAAGTATATTTGCGTGTATATAAGGAAGCAAAATGCAAATATAACCGCGAAATATTACTTGTTGAAGAGGATGAGTTGCTTAACAACGATCTGCTTATTCTACCCAGTGATGCCGGGGTGGCAAGTGAAGGTATGAGTGTGACCATGGGTCTTTTTCCTCTACTAACGCTATAATACAATATAAATACCTCAATAAACTCAAAATAAAAAATATAAAAGAATATTTAATCGTTAGAAGCTGCGCTTCCATTGCCTCCTCGTGCATCTGATATACCAACGAGGGGGGCCCCAGCCAATCTCGATCTCCCCAGCTGTTTGTCTTAACTGTGTAGAGGCATTAAATGTCTGATTATATCTTTTATATCTTATTTAGAGAAACATTTTGTATAAATAATTCCTCCAGACCTAGTAATCGTCTATCAAGGGGAAAGAGGCAGTGCGCCATATCTGTGCCCAATCGTCAGCGCCTGTGTTACTACTACTCCTGTGTGTATACCGCCCTTATTTATGCGCTAAATTGCCACCCCTTTATATACGCTTTACTCCTTTTATATTGAATATCTGTAGACAACTATGACAATTGAACCAATGGTTTAACCACAACTAATCAATGCAACGCGCCCTCGTTTCCTCCGCACACATCGAGACAGGAAAAAGAACACATAAGTGTTCTACCTGTTGTACTTGCAACTAAAAAGAATCATGATCAGTTAATCTATAAGTATTATACGTATCCTAGATACAAATAAAGCAGCATAACCAACTAATCTAATATAATAAGTTGGATACAACAGCTAATCTAATTAGTTTCCCACAACTCCCTCTGTAGCCCTCTGTCTGCCTGTTTGTTTGCCTACATTCGTGCCAAGTACTACTACAGTCTTCTATGTTGCAAAAAGGAGGAAATGGCATAATAGACCGACTTATTAAAGACTAAACGAATGTCTATATCTTTTTCCTTATAATTCTTTTATTGTACTTATTTTGTTGCTTCCTCTTAACCTCATAAAGAGAATTCTTCCCCTCCCTCCCCACCGCATCCGTTCAATTAGCAACCGAAGGACGGCGTTATGTCTCGATCGCAAGAACGGAAAATTAAACAAACAGTACAGAGTTCGTTTGTCTGGTTAACAGTTTATGAACCTGTCCTGTCTGAATTATTCTATTTTGCATGCTGCCTGCTGCCAACAACCATATAATTTATATGTGAATTTCCTTCCTTCCTCCTCCCTACTTTTGCGCATTTATTTAATATTCAATACTTTATGTATTTATTATTTACATAAGACGAGATTGCGCCATCTTCTGTTTAGGGACCATCTTTGCTGGGGCAGAGCGGGCACCAGGAATTACTGTAGACTTTGGCTTCTCCTTCTTCTCCTTCTTCTTCTCTTCCTTCGCTGGCATCTTCCTCATCTGCGTAACCATCGCATGCAATGTATGCATATATACATGTGCATGTGTACTAGATATTGTTCATAGTCGTGAACACATGTATATATTACATATAATGTAAATAATATATAATATATAATATACTGCGTGAGTCCTGCTCAACTGGACGATGACATATACCACCAACTAGTACATAAGTATGCTGAGAAGTATATATAATGTACATTATATATATAAATATATACTATAAAATATTCTACACAACATTTCTGCTTCAATACATATTAGATATACATCGCTGATGGCTTATTCTCCCTAGCATTCAACTTCTTGACAACTGCAGGTACTGAAGGATCGGCATACCTTTGAGGGATCTGGTTTTGCCGCTCTTCTCTGCTTGATTTCCTCAAGGGAAATACCGACAATGGCTTTCTGAATCTTTGCACCCTTACGAGTGCGGCGTTTAGCAACGGCCTCTCCTCTGCTCTTCTTGTTGGCGCGGCGCCATACCTTCACACAAACCCCAAAACCCAATAGCATAGACCCTAAACCCCTATCCTGAAGCAGTCAATCGTGACAACACAATACAAGGAAACATATCTAGCACCCATGATTGTTCGGCCCAGCCCCTCTTGGCACTCCTCCTATGAGAAGAAACAAACCATGCTGGGACAACAGCCGTTTCAGTATGCGCGGACCTTAGCACCGGGCCTTCACGGCGATTCAGGCACGGTGACTCTGGCCGCAAACATCAAATAGGCCATGCCTGACCTAACAAACTAGAGAACAAACTCTCTAACTAGCCGAAAAAGCGGCAACAGCAACAGCAAAATGCATGCAACAGTTGCTTGCAACAGCACGCAGACCTACCAGAGTCCAGCGGAGCTTAGCTGCCTTCAGCTTCTGTCTTCCCAGGCGAGCCTCCTTGGAGTGTATGTACGTATGTACCTTTCCATCACGAGAAACGAACTTCTGTCCCCTCCCTGGATAAATACGGTACTCGCTGAAGGAGCAGAGCTCCGTCTTAATGGTGGTCTGAACTGCCGCCATCCTCGAAGTCTGCGCAATCAATAAGCGCATTCGCAGAAATAAACAATTAGAGGTTTGAAAGAATACTCAAAATCCAAAAAGAGGAGGAAAAAATGCACAAGCAATCGTACAGAAACACACTGCATGCAGGCAGTCGCGAAGGGAGGTGGCGAAGCCTGGAGCAACAACCGGTCCGGAGAAGCCGCCACCGCCTGACTAAATACCCCAAAATGTTTCGCCAAATTTCTATCCCCATATCTTTTTATGAGGCAAAACACAAACAATACAGATGAGAGGAGCACACGGAACGTAGTGACTAAGGCCACAACAGAGAGGACAAGAGGCAGCTGAGTGATACATCCAACCTCGGAAGGGGAGAGAGTAGAAATTCAATTTTAAACCGAATTAAACAGCTTACGCACAAAAAGAGGCAACAAAGAAGTGGTGGCAAAACAATAATTGGGGCAGGCAGGCAAGGAGGCGCACAGAAAACCACAGAGCAGAACTACTGAACTGCTGCAATACTCCTCCAGATGACTCAAAAGCCTCACCACAAATAAATTAAATCCTCCAAAATAAAAGGCGAGCGCCGTCAATTTCCTGAGCCATTCAGCTCAGTTAAAGACAGATGAAGGCCAAAGCCAGCTGCAGCTGCCGCTGTGATAACACCCCACATACGCGCTTCCGGGGCTTGGCGCCACCAGCGCAACGCATGCACGCATTAAGCTGCAACGAACTGTATTTGCTAGAGTCTAATTAGCTTAAAGTTCCATCATTTTTATTTGTTTGGTGGAAACGGCCACACCAACATGCATACAGCACCTCTAGAAGGGCGTACACTGGCCTTCAAAGCTACGCATTGGTCAGCGCTTTTGCACTTTCCATTGCAGCCCGAGCAAATATTTAATAATCAAAAATGGTGTAGGTATATGAATTGAAGTGAGGAGTAGCCGCTCTCTCTTCTGTGGATATTTGCCCCGTAAGTACTGCAACTGTATCGGGCTGTAACACCGGTGCATAGTCTTGTCTGGATCCGGGACTATTGTGGACAGCAGTGTGAGCATCAATACTTAAGGCTAGATTTTCTTTAATGCAGCTGACGCCTTCTTTCAGTCTATTAGCGTGTTGATCTTAGCATCCCTAGCGTATGTAGTCTTAGTGAGGTTGTAGCGCAGCTCGTTACAACCCAAGGTGCAAGACAGCCCCACAAGCAGGCATAAATATGCCTTGTAGCAGGTGCCATCATAGGCTTAATGTTGAGTTTCTACATTTGTCCCCGGGGTTACAAAAATACCCCCGGGATTTGCCCCCAAAGGGTCAGCAACACTAGAGAACTGGAAGGTGAGATATATATAACTCGTGAAACTAGCAATTCACAGAATACAAACAAAAAGAGAATATTGATTTTAGAAGCCAGGGCTGCGGCATGCTGAATGGGTATCGTTTGAAGGAAACAATTCATGATGAACCTGTACATACAATCGTTTAATCATCAGCAAGTTCTCTAAGCATGCGCACAAACGGCACAGCTTACGGTTTGGATTCATCTAATTATTCGGTAACTGTTGGTGTTCCTCAACCGTATGAGGAAAATATTACGCCTTCACTGTGATGTAAGATGACAACTAGTCCTCTTTCTGCTATCTAATTTCCCTCCTATGCCAGCAGAAGGCGTTGTACAACTCTTCCTGCATTGGCGCTCCTTCTCTGGACAGCCTAGCAAGTCAGCGACCGTCAGTGAGGTGCCAGCTTCACTGAAGCAAGCTGGCATTACGTTCTCTATTCGGTTCTCTTTTTGGTAAGCAGCCGATCAGAGAAATTGATGGCGGCTTGCTTGCGTGGAAAGTCCGAGACAAGCCCAGCAAGAAATATCAAGCAAAAGATGAGAGTGCTGTAGGAGAAAGATGAGAGAGCAGCAGAGTTCAATGTGGTTTGTAGCTGCCAGAACATCAGATCTTGAGAAGCCTTGAGAAGCAACAGGATGCTGGAGGCGGTGCTACACTGGCACGAATAGCAACAGCCGATAATCGCCTCGGCTGAGCAGCAAAAAAAAACAGAATTACATTTCAGCACAACAAATCTCAGGGCGTATGCTACTTTGGCCAGGGGGGGCCGCAGATATAGCATAGTTCCGACCATTGAAAACATTAGTCAAATTGTATGCAAGGAAAAGCTTTCAAGAGTGGAATACATTATTGATGCGTACAGACACGAGAGTTTGTTTGAGCTGTCTTGTGGAGCTCTGTTGCCCCTGATTTTGCGGCAAGTCGCGTTACTATTCATGGCTGTCACCCTCCTCACACGTAGCTGCTAGGTCTTGAACAGCCGAGCTCAGGACGCAGGGAGAATGGGAAGGGAGGTTTGCTGCTTTAACGGAGCTGTCACTGAAAGTGCGTTTACTACTCTGAAACTCAAAATTTGCCTTCGATATTGTTGTGGCCCGCGCTACACAGACCCGATTTCCCCTTCGGGCATCAAGTCAAAACACCAGTGTGATTCCCCATAACGAATTCTTGTCATGTTGTGATAGTGCCTCTCATTTGTAAGAACCAAATGAAAGCTAGGTGACGGGCTCTTAATCATGATACAACCCTGGTCTCTTGCTACCCCCCGCTTCCTGTTGTCGTGGCAATGCCGATGGCGTGCACAAGCATCTCAAAGCTCCCTAGTGAATAGATATCGTCTGCAATATATTGATTATTGTGATTTACTGTCTTTTCTATTAAATTTTCCTAGATGGACTTTTAAAGGCTAGCATTCAAGAACCCCAGGACCGCGCGTTGCCAGTTCACAAATTCATAAAGATCGAAACGGTTTGGGGTGCCGGGTGGCGCTTCGCTCCTCTGCAATTAAGTGCTGCAGATATTTTGTTTTTGCTTTATTATTGCAGTACTTACCTGACTGAAGATGGCAGCAATAAATCCTTCTCTGCGGCTTGTGCACATAGTGTGCTTCAAGTTCAAACCAGAAACCCCCACCTCCGTACACCAGCGCATGGCTGCTGATGCGGAAGGGCTGACGAGCTCAATAAATACAATTCCCTTTACCCTTTTTTTTCGCCAATCTTTTACAGAGGAAAGAACTAAAGGGTTCACCCACGTGCTCCATTCCCAATTCAGCAGCAGGGAGGACCTCGAGACGTATGCCAAGCATCCGCTCCATCTCGAGTTTGTAGCGAAGTACAAGCCTCATTTTGAAGATGTAATGGCATTTGATATTGAAATCTGAGTTCAGCCACACACTAAAATTCGCCTCAGAGCCGGTGCATGAAGCGTACTGCTGGCGTTCAGCAGGAAGGGGGGGCCCAAGAGGCGCATCAGGGGCCCCAATGTGGACGAAAATCAGAAGGGCTTGATCGTCTTGCAGGCTAGCGAGACGGATTATAAGAGGAAGGTTGGGAACCCGTTGCTCTAGCATGATCTGCAGCGGCACCTACGCTGTAGATGTTGCTATTGCAACATCGACGGGACAGTAAATGCACCGAGGTGTCCTACTGCCACGTCGTACTGAGTCCAGCAACAGGGCCACCAAATATTGTAAGGTGCTCCCAAGCAAGGAGAGTGACTCAAGACGCTCTCAAAGCCCAGAATCCCGTGGTACTGGCGATGTCGCCTGCCGCTTGTGCTGCGGGTGCTGCAAAAGCCTTGACTTCCACGTTGGAGGATTACATCTTCACCTACATGAAACTTTCCCCAAGAATTTACCGATTTTGTACCACACTTTGATAAAGGTGTTGAAGCACCTGGTTGGACACCTTAAAGGCCCATAACTGTAGCGTATATTACGTTTATAGCTAGCTTCTCAACAAACGCCCCTAGTACAGGTGACCGGTGTACAGAACCTTTTAGGCACTGCAAGCGCATTTTGTGATTACGGGTTCAGATTTCATTATGTGGCTAGAGGGAAGCAGAGAAGCAAAGGGGATTATTTGCAATCTCTTAAGTAGAGGGGTTTATTTCAACGCACTTTTTTTTTTCTTTTTGCGCCGTTTCCACTGGCTAATTATTTATATTCAACAACATTGGAGTTCCCGCTGCAGCTGAAACTCGTATTTGTCAGTTTATGATACTCAGGCAAAGACCAGTATCCGCAATGCACTTCCTCTTAAGTGATGATTAAGTGGTGTTTGCCACTTTCGGTTTCCTTGATAGAGAACTCGATAAGGGGAGCACACGCGCCCTAAGCCGTTTATTCCTTTACGTACGCAGTGGTTCGCCTTTGAATATCTGTTGGACTAACCTCATCCGGAGGCGATTTAGACTGTTATTGGTACGAAGAGGAGGTTTGAAGTGTTGGGAGCTATTCGGAGTATTTATATCCCATATGCTCACGTAGGGCTCGCCTACTTAGTAGACATCTTGGTGAGTAGTACCGAAACCGTTAGATTCTCAAGCAACCACAGTTTTCTCGTAGCAGGAGGCGAAATTGTTTGCGGCGTAAATGCAACCGTCATAGGTTAGCTGCACGACGGTTAGCTTTTGCTCCTCATGACCCACGCAGAGAGGCACTAACCACTCCACAGCAACTGCTTAGAGAATCTACCCACGACAACATGAGCGCATTTGATCCCTGGGGTCTCGGTAGTTCCTAGAGAGCCTGCACTAGATTGCTCTTGTTCATGGGCTAGAAGGGCGAAGTTGTCCAGCGGCTTCGCCGTCGCCCTAACTAATTGGTACATTCTGACATCAAAATAGGCCCCGAGCCTTCTTGAGGTTCCATCAACTGTCAGCTTTGCGGGCTTGTTGCATCCCTTTAAGCAGCAAGAGCTAACCAAAGTATCACGAGCCACATACAAGGCGTCCCCCCAGGACTTTTGCTGCTCTATACAGGACCAAGTGTATGAAATCCCACCTTCAATGGAAGAAACGCTGCCCTCTGGGGGCGATTTTCTTGAGCGCTTCCCTTGGGAAGGAGCTAAACACACTTCTGTCGACCATCGCGGAAGCCTTGATTTGGCTCCACTCCGTCGAGCCAACGGTTTGCAGCAAATTGACACGACGCACTGGCACTTACCCAGCTTGCCAGCTGCCTTACCTATACAGTGGTATATCTCTCCAGTGCATGACGCATTTACAACTCCATCTAAGGTAGGATTTCGATATGCTAAGCTGTCCACTGTATGTAATTGGGACATTCTTAACTGCGAGACCGTCGATTGACCCGGACACATAACGTCAAGTTTGGTGAAGCACGTTAGGCTCTACATTACCTTGTTTAAGTAGCAAGTGTTGCAGGAATGTGCAACGGCGGCAAAGCTCCGCGCTCCCCAACATTAAAACTGGCCTTTGATTGTGCATCTGCCGCTCGGTCAACTGATGTGGTCTGTTTGGCTTGTCACATCATAAATGGCCGCAATACCATTGGACGTATCATGCATATAATGGGACAATTTCCATATTTGGAGCCAAATGTGAGCGAATTATGCGGAACAACGCATAAGTGCGCTGACTGTGGGTCTAAGATGAATTATTTACAGCTTGAAAGATTCCTGCGTGAGCAGAACAGGAGCCACTCCCCTGTGAAAGTTTTGACTGACGGAATCTAGATAATAACAAAAAAGAGGGTCTGGCTACATCCAACAGTTTGCAGCATTAACGGATAGAAAAGGAAGTAGTCGTCGCCTTTCTTAGGAGTTCGACTGCTCGGAATCCAAGTATAAAGCGTCGGCCTGCGCGGGCCGTCTGCGATTACACACTGCGTCTGTATAGGGGCAAAGATAATTGCGTTCTTCAAGCATTCGGTGAGTCTGGATAAGTACTATTACAAGAGTGAACGCTTCGCTGACGAAGATAGACGTTACCGCTCTGTAGCTTCGTTACAGAAGTGTGCACCCTGCTTGTCTATATTCCTCTACCATTTTTTCTGGCCACACGGAACATTGGACCTCCCCAATGTGCATCTTTCGCAATAGTAGCATTGCAACTCTCGACTGGCCGATGCCTCCACCAATGCAAGGAGGTAGGGAACCGTCTAGAACCTGTTGGTGAAAAGGAGATTCCAAGGCGTCCTTGGGCATGCCTGCAGCTTTCGCTTGGCGCAGCATTGCACTTGCATCAACCCGGATTCCCATGCTGCTGAGTTCCAGTGCTTTGCCACTCGTAGGGTCAAGCACTACGATGTCCCCGTTGAGGCCTTGCCTTCCATCAGCAGCCATCGTTGTGTAGTCATCATAGTCCCATGACCGGGGGCCATGCGGCGCTCCGTCCGAAAGCTCAGCTCCTATACCTCTGACAAAAATTGCCCCATGTTCTTCTACGGCCTTTTGCTCGCGAAGGGCAGGGGAGAGATCAGGCCATCGGCTTGCCAACTCCTGCGAATGCACAAAGGTAATACTCGGAGGAAGCACCGGAGAAAGCTTTGGGAAATGCCGGCACAACGACTGCTCTACCTCAACGAGAGTCTCGTAGACCTTGTTAACTGTGTCTCTTAGATAGTCCACGTTTCGATCTTCCGTGTCTATCTTCTGCTCCCAGTCCCACTGCTCCACGAGGAGTGAGTGCGTTGGGTCCAGTTCTTCATCCTTTCTTATGGCAATCATGTCGGTTATGACTCCCTCGTGGGAAGAAATGTTATATGTAACAAGCGCTTTGCGCTTCCACTTCGCTAAGCTGTGCACGATTTGAATGTGCTTGCCAGGCAAAGCCGGAGCAGCAAAACCGACCGGCTGCATGACCCCGTCAAGGCAGTCCTGCAAGCCAGATTGCCTAGCGACAAAGCGAGGAGCAACAACAGGAAGAAGATTTAACTTTCTTGAAAGTAGTTTCATAAATTCGCACCTAAGCATCTGTACAGCAAGCTCCGTTTCACGCAGCGTTAGCAGGGGGGTGTACCGCCGAGGCAAAGAGCGCCCCGAAGACAAGCTCGGGAGATCCATATCCGAGGAAAAAGCCAAAGATCCCTATATATATCTTCAAATTACTACGTGTAAAAGTATCTTAATTAATTCAACGACAAAAAAAAGTCTGGAGCTGAAGCTCGTTTACGTGTCTGTGGGGAGCTCACCAGGGGAGTCCTTGGCCGCGGCGCTATTTTCCGTGCATGCGAAGGGCACGGCGCTTCTAAGCGAGTCACGCCAAACAATTACTATTCCATCACTTGTAAACTTCTTCAGATCTAATATGCCAACCTGTTAAACACAAGTAGTGGGACAAATGGTAGGTTTCTCCCAACGCCTGCGTACGCTGTCACAAGGGTTCCCAATTGTAGCGTAGTGTGAACCGGAGGTCAAGGATCTTTTCCGAGGACTATTGTGAGCCTCAGTTAACCGAAAATACTCACGCTAAGAGTTATTTTATGTCAGCTGACTTGCCTCCCAAGTCTCCAGGAGTCCTGAGGCAGTTGGCTAAAGTTGCTGGAGCCGCGGGAGATGACTGAGATGAAAGCACCTTACCGCAACTAGAGGCGCAAGCTAGCCGCGCACGCAAGCATAAGCAAGCACATGTGACTATATTCATGAATGGTGTAGACAACTCTAGGAGGCTCATGCTTAATTACCGTTTGTCTACTAGGTCCGGGCAGGGTTGCTTATGCCCACTTCAGACAGATGTGCAGAGACCATGCTGCATCTGTCCCACTTCTTCGTCTTACAATCACAAACTTACGTCGTATGCTGATTCCTCACCCTGAAGATGGCCGTACTGACTTGTAACTCCATCTTGTTGCTCCGCAGCCTAGACGAACTTTGGCTGCTTCTACTGCTCCGCTCTTCGTCTCCGCGCGGCACCGCCTTCAGCACCTACACAACGAGTTGGTTGCCGAGGCTGCTGAAGCTCTGCTGTTGCGGGGGCTGCGGGGAGAGCACTTTCGGATCTGCAAAACACGTTGAACTCCGCCGTGCTCTGGTGTGTTGTACTCTGGACAGTGTCTGCTGGGTTCGGTAAACTTGGGTACGAGAAGGTATTAAGCCGTCATTGCAAGGGGAACAGATGTAGGCAGGGTTGACAATAGCTCGGTCTAAGTAGATGAAGGAAGTTAGCTTGCAGGAAAAAGGCTGGTTGTTTCCCTAGAGCGCACACCAAAAATATTTTGGCCTTATGATTCCAGAAAAGGCAACAGCGTCTGAATAATTAATCAGGGCCCAACCTTAAGGTGCACTGTTTGTGCCCAATCCTGCAGTAGCAGCGGATGACTCGGAAATTCCCTGGCTTCGATGAAGGATGGTCCAGTCAACAATCCTCAAAAGCCCATTTACCATGCTGTTTTCTTGCTCATTAAACGGAACATTCTCGCCGTCTTAAGTTTCTACGAATTGTTTCATGGATGTTGAAGGTTTAGGGTCTAGGGTATGGTTTACTCAGTTTCCTGAAGTTGTGACTTGTCACCACAACTTCCCTGACCCACTGCAGGTACAGTTCGGGGGTATTTCGGTGTTGTGCTCGCACCTGCTGTTCCTCGGGCCTTCAATGGATTGAATCCCCCAAACCCCTGATGTTTGCAAGACTCCATGACGGGGCGCATGCACTTCTTCCCAGCTGTCGGCCAGGGCTCTGCAATGAGTCAGAATGCTCCACAACGCTTTGGAGAACCAATACCACGTAGGTCAATGTATTAATGTTACTTTTGGGAATGTGTCTTGAGTTTTGGGTGTCTGTATCGATTGTGGGCATAAATAGCTATGCATACGACCGATAGTTAGCGGATTTTGAGAACGTTTTTGCTCCTTTCTCCTTGGGTCCACTCCTTTAACTCTGGAGGATGCAGATCCCCTTGGAAGTGCTGAGGGTCTCACTCTTCCCTGGCCTCCCGCACGTATGATGTAGTGAACAACGTACCGAACGAGAGAGGACTACGCCCTAAGCTGTGCCTAATTATCGTCTCATAGGGTCTGGCTTCCTAACTACATCCTCTAACTACCCACTTTCCCAAAAGTCAATAATTAAAGTTCTAAACGTGCTCGAATCTCTACTATAAACAGGGGAAATTACCAGAATAATAGAACTGTGTTCTGAATCGACCCCGGTCATGGGTGTCAGTGCCCAACCTACAGGATGACGGGTGGGTAGCAACAGGGACGAGACAGTCAGGAGCCTGACCTATAACTGCAGTCTCCCATAGTCGTATTTATATACATAATACTCCTATATAGTAGTAATTCTATGTCCTATCCAATTAGATCTATAAAGGAGCTTACCTGTTACCCAAGTAGTGACGAGGTAGTACGCTACACTGCTGATAGTGGCTGCTGGCGGGGGGAATCCTCCTAACCTATGGCTCCACCTACAGTACTCGATTCTTAGAACATTTAGCAGTATAAAATCCCATTATTAGTTTCGAGTGTGATAATCATTCTCCTAATGGTGACGGAGCTACTAGAGATCACACCAGCGCCACATTGGAGTGCCTGTGCACTACAACAACCGTCCGCAGCGCATGTGTCTGCAGCAGCTGATCGCTCTCCTTGGTACCTTTTGTAACGGAACTGGTAACTACGAAATAGGTAGAAGGCTGCACAGGTGCTCCCTTGGGTCTTCAACACTGTGGAACATGGACGGCTGCCGGTGCAGCCCTCAACTGGCAACTTCTTAGTTCCACCTCGGACTGGGATTTGTTGAGGAATGATGTAAATGACGGCATGTGAGTTATAGCTCTTTATCTGTTGTGCGGATACGTGCTGGAGGTAATTACACACATGACGTGTGCCGGAACTGCGCCAGGTAGCCGCCTATGTTGTTTACTGAGTGTCAAGACAGCTAATGCATGCGCCTGTTTCTACCTTTGATATGGGAACAGAATGTAAATGGACCCGTAGTTAGGCTTGAAAGAATCCTAGTAAGGTGTCATAACTCATCAGTTTTCTCGTTTTGGTGTGTATTGACGCAGGCCATCCCAAACATCTTTCGACAGTTGAGTTGGCTTCCGCCCTAAATAGCGTCTCCTTTGTTAGTATTGGAGTTTTATCAGAGTGTCGCTGTCTTGATGTGGTGCCTAGCACTTCAGCGTCTATTTCTGTCTAAGGGTGAGAATGCAGCAGCTGAGGTGCCTGAACTTCTTTAACCGCAGCATAGTCGAAAGGACGCGCTGCTTTCCGCCAACAGGCAGTGGATCAGGCAGATTCAGAGGCAATGGTGGAACAACAGAGGTGGATTTATCATGCCCAAGCCAAGCACAGCTGCATGCAGCTGCAACAGGTACGCCGCAGTATTTCGGCGCAATGACCGCAATGACGTAAACTTGTTGCTTTGGAATTATCTTGGCCTGGCTGGTATTGGATAAAAGGCAGGAAAGGTGTCGCCATACATCAACAGACGGTTTGAAACGATGGTAGTCTCTTGCGTTCCTGTGTGCCAGGGCTTCCGCGCATGTCTCCGCTACCGGGCTCCGTCATTGTGTGTACGGTGGGAACTGACTCGGGGCTGTGGCTTGGAGACGATGCAGGCGTCTTGCACACGCTAGACCGCGGCTTTCAGCTAAAGTCTCTGAAGTGCTTCGACATTTGTTTTGTGGCAATGCATGCCGCTGTCTTGGCGAGCTGCATTGTTTGTATAGGGTAAGCAGGAAGATTCAACTCCGCTGGGTGCACTGAGTGCTACCTTTGGGTTTTTGTGGCCATGGCCGTCTTTTTCAGCATATATAAACCATTTGTGCCGGCTCATGCCCAGGCGGGATGCCCCTGTCGAAAAGCCTGGCGATGGGGGTGCTTTCATGGATGGCTCCGGACAAATCGACGAACTGCGTGTACGCCAAGGGGTTCTGAAGTACAAGTGCTACAGTACAACTCAAGTAGATTCCAAGGGAAATCCTGTGCTTCTCCGCGAAGCCGGTCTTTTCTCTAAAATTCCAGAACAGCCTTTCATCTGCTCTGACATCAATCAGAACTTCACCATGTTGGCTGTACGCTGGAAGGCACTCGGCTTGCAGGCTCCTGCTGAACCCACTGTAGATGCTAAAATGCCATCTCGAATCAACCAGAACAGCCGTCAGTTCTTGTGTCCATGGTAGTTAGTTTAGGGTTTGTGGGGTCTTCCATACGTCCTTCTATAGGCTAGCCATATATACCCACAGCTAGCTACAGCTAGCAACAGTTGGAGCATGGTAAAACACAGACATCCTTCGGGGCGTTATACCTGGTGGAAGTTCCCACATTTCTCCCCAACTCCTATACATGCTCAGGTTAACTGCGCGGCTCTTTTGTGCATTTCAGGTTGGCACTGAAACTGCAGGAATTTGCCTTTTCCGCGGCAACTTATTGAAAGAGAAGACCTGCCGGTTGCGACTGATGAGGTAGGCAATATGTGGTATGTGCTACCACTCCATGTGGGAGCTTGTGGATTGGTGGCACTAGCACTTGCAGCTGTGGGAGTCATTTGATTGCTGCTACTTTTAGACAAATTAATGGAGTGCTTTTGCCTCAGGGAAAGTGATGAACGCATTGTTAGCGTGCGCTTCCTGACCTCTCCATCGGATGCCAAAATCCACCATATGCTTGTGTGCTATACCAGTTCAGTAACTTGTTACTTTGTACCGCTAAAGGGAGAGCCCAAGGTCGGTTGTGGGTCATTTGGGGCAAGCCGTGTATGAGTTTGTACTGAGCTTGAAGCTGCCTATAGGAAGATCAAGCTGCCGGTGTGTGCGTGGGTGGTGCTCTGTTGCTACGTGCTGCTTTTGCCAGATATTGTGCTCATTGCGCAGGTTTCTCACACAGACAGTGTGCCCCCCGGATCAACTCTAGTTGTGAGCGCCTTGCCATCTCTTGGAACGTTCGTTGTACACCATGATGAGGGAATATTTTGTGTCGATCCTGATCAGGGCAAGTGCTGCACATGCGGACCTCCCTGAAGTATAGCATTAATTTGTGCCCACTACTTCTTAGGGTTATTCCAGAAAGACAAAACCAGTAGATCTGCATGGCGCTTCATGAGTCGTTTCATTAGATTACTGGTTGGACTCAGGTAACCTGTGGGCCCTCCCAGCAGAAGGTCACTGTCACATATTGACTACCCACAAGTCCTATATTGTCTCCGTCACGACGCAAGAGGCCTCCGCTGAGACTGAGCTGACGAGTGCAGACGCAGCGGGCGGTTTGCTCCATGCATCTGCATCCCGTCCATCCCAAAGTGCGGTAGGTGCCACTACGTATGTTACACCAGAGCGAGCGCCCGTAGACATGCCGACAGATCCTCATGGTGCCCAGGTGGAGCTAGAACATGCCATGGTGAGTAAGTCGTTGTAGCTTTTGTGTTGTGCTTCCACTCGGCAACAGCATCAGATGCTGACTATCCACCTCTGCTATCCGGACCTTCGACTTATAGCCTACTCAGCACCGATGCGGGGCGTCCTCCATGTCGTGTCGGCAATGGTAAGTTGCCAGCAGCAGAGTTCTGTAGCAGTGCCGGGGAACTGCAGAAATATGAGGCGTGAAGTTGCAGCATTCCAGAACGTTCGTGCTGCTGCCACGTCGGGGGCTTATTGCCTGTTTGAAGGATTGCAAGCGCATGGGAATCTCCGTTTCATGAGTTAATTTACCATCTGCAGGACACTCTCTTTGTAATCGCTCAAGGGGGTTCGACGGACAGTAACGTGCTGTTTGATATGAAAGAAAAAAGCTTTAATGAGCGTCTCAGCATCTTGCTGCGGTGAGCAAGCACAACCTCTGCGGGGTTGGATACCTCATTGCTCCATCTATTGTGCACGGCGGCAGCGACATCCAAGCAGCCTTCAGCACGAAGAGCAAGCACCGTTTGTTGTTTGTATCATTTTGACCATGCGAAGTTGAGGGGCTGCTTTCTTCAGGAAGCGGCTCTTTAACTGGGCCGCTGAAGTTGCCCTCCAGGATCGCCAGCCACAGCAAGTTTTGCAGGTAGGCCAGCATGAACCTGGCTAACTGGCACTATGTTTGTTGGAGGGGAATGCAGCTGCTCCGACAGTGACAGAACGACCGTAGGGAAACAGCTGACTAGGCAGTAGTGTTTGAGAAACTGGTATTTGTGTCGAGTTGAGGCTTCTTCAGGAAGTGTATCGGCTTCATGGAGATTGGCTGTATTCAAAGAACATGCCTGAGAGAGCAGTGGAAATGTACATCAAGACAATTGGTGAGGAGGTGCTAGGGCGTATTGCTGCATTCGTAGGTTATTTCGACATCAGCCTGTTTGTGCGTCTATTTGGAAGGCGCCTGCTGCGTGGGAGATTCGCTCTGCAGGATTTTTAGAGCCTTCTGCCGTCATACAAAAGTTCCTCGACGCTCAAGAATTGAAGCACCTTGCCGTCTACTTGCTTCACCTGCACTTGGCAGGGTGTGCCATGCAGCAACACACCCTGCTCTTCTTCAAGTGCACTGCCAGACTGAAGGACGATTCCATTCTTGCCAGTTTTTTGGAGGACCCGCGCATCAGCAAGACTTGCTCCCTCACTGTTGCACTTAACGAATGCCGACTGAATGGTCAGCTTCAAGGAATTCCTCCATGCCATTAACAGGGTTGCGTATTGAATAAGTGTTAGTCTTTGAAATACATGTATTCCAGCGACCTCTTCTTTGGTCTGTAGCAAGGTGGCCTGCATTCGGCATGGCACGGAACCTGCATGAATTTATCCAGGTTACGAGATCTGCCTGTCGGGAAACTTTTCCGCAAGCATATGTGGCGATTGCCGGCCACTTCCAATGCGCTGCACGCAAGGCTGTCTTGCTCAGGAGACACGGAACTTGCGTGCACGATAGCCAGCCGCCACGGATATCACGATGAGCATCTATCTTTGCTGTTGGAAACCCGGTAAGATTACCCATCGTAGGATAGGACCGTTTCAAAGAGCACTTCCGTGCTTTTATGACCGGCGGAATCTCGACAAGTCTATTTTGGACATTGTGAACTTGATCGCATCTCAGGAATTTCACAGAGGCAGTGGAAGTTCTGAAGCGGGTCGATGCACCTACGGCGTGTTCACTCTTGCTAAAGCACGGCAGTACCCTTCTTCGATACAGTGCAGTTGATGTTCTTCTACTTCTAAGTCAATTTATAAAGGATTACCACGCCAGGTTGGACAGGGAGAGTTTTTGCAAACGCCATGATCTGTAGTTGGCTGCATTGTGTCTTCCATTTCGATGCCAGCGAGGTTCCTCAACATCCACCAACGATTGGAAATTGATTGCAGAATGTTTGTTGTATGCAGTGTCGAAGTCTTTATTCCGCTGTTTGTTGACGATTCCGACCTGTTGTTGCTCTTCCTCTCCTTGCTGGTGCATGGGGTGCAAGTGGCAAGCCGCTTAGTTCGGCAGTATGAAACCCTTTGCACGGACGCGAAATTACAGGAGGCGATAGAAGAGGCTAGGCTGGCTATTGCATCCACCCCATCAATCTTTGGGTGCATCCCATTTTCTTCGCTGCTGGAGTTGCTTTTGCGTACGCTTTCGTGCTTTGGTGCTTCAACCAAGGGCTGTCAGGAGGCCCAGCCTGTGGGCTGCATTGGAATAGCAAGCGATCCCTTACTGGGCTGCAGTTTCGGCTGATGCCGTGTGCGACTCCTGCACTAATGAAGCCTGTTTTGTCAAGGCTTGTAGGCGAGATTATCTCTGTAATCTTTGCGGTTTTCCAGGCAAATGGCGTGCAACGCATCGCCCTGCTCTGGACAATAGTGGTGCTGCCACTTGCTTTCTAGACGGAGCGCGGTCTCCCCAGGGCATAGATGGTAATTGCAATGTTCCAGAACCTTCTCCTCTGTACGCTGAAATACTGCTGAAGACCCTCAAAAGCAGAACAATGGTAGGTTCGCTCTATTTCCGTAGGGTTGGGTTGAACGTTGACTTGCTTAACAGCTCATTCCGAGGATTTAACACTGCCCATGTGCTGGTCGCTTGAATGGTGTAGACTCACGAAGAGCAATTTCGCTCAGCTCTCTTGTGCACGATCTTCGGTTTTGAAGAGGGAATGATCCTTGAGTGCGAGAAGAGGCACGAGCTTCAGCTTCCCGTTGCTTATTTTGAAGCAACCAATGACATATCAAGCCTCCTCAGGTTCTGTATGAAGAATGGATCGAAAGCGCCTACACTATGGACGCAAACTTTGAGCATCCTTGCTTCGTGCGTTTACTTCCTCAGCCACCCTGGTGCCAATGAGCTACTTTCCCCCTAGTAAATGGGAGAGGGAAATCTTTTTTGCACAGTGTTCGACTCTACGGGCATCTGCTGTTGTGTACTTTTGTCAGTCAGAGAGGGACAGAGCGTCAGATTAGAGAAGTACTCATGCATATTGAGGTAATGCCTCGTTGCTCCTTGCTTTGCTGAATTAAGCATATGAGCGTGCAGGTAAGCGTGCGCTGCACCTATTGCCCTTGCTAGCCTCACTTATATGTTGTTGCAGCGGCATCGTCTACTGCCGCCGCTGACGGTTTTGGAGGTCCTGCAACGTAGCCCGGCCGTTACGCTTGATGCTGTGAAGGTACGGCAACTCCCCATTGGCACATCACACCGACACCTCCATAAAGTTTTTCCTTTTGCCCCCGACGATTATGCGATATTTCGGCACCTGTGGCACTGCTCTCCACGATCGCATCGAGATTGGGTTGCTCGCAGGACTACTTCCTACGGGCGAGCGACGATCTCAACGAACAGCTAGAACAGTGTCAGGCGCTGTTGCAAAGCGATAGGGCCGAAGTTTCACTTATGTCCAGGGAAATTGAACGATACAAAAGCAAAGGTGGGGGCACATAGGGTGACGAATTTCACCATTGTTACGGTGATATTGGTGACTCTTATGATTCTGAGCTCAACTGCCTTTGCTCAGACGTTAATTGTGTTGATATCTCGGGGCATTAACGTAAGCTATTGTTGCAGTAATTACATGCGTGCATGCAATTGACAATTTAGCACGTAACTATGCATTTTGGTCGTGCACTTGTTCTTGACAATTCCCGGTCGTATGGTTTGTTCGTACGACGTTTCAGCCCAAGTTTTTGAGTCGGAACGATGCGATTTCTGTTTCCTCCCGATTGAACTGCCTTCTATCCACTTCCGCTGCGGGCACTCATTTCATATATACTGCTTGAGCAACAACACTGACAACAAAACTGAGATTCTCCAAACAGATGGATTTTCACAGGCACCATACTGCTGCGCGATTTGCACTCCGCAGTTTAATGCCAAGCGAGTATGTTCATCCGGCACCTCCCCTGATGTACGTTCTGTTGACGTGGATTGGGAATGTTCTTTCTCAGTTACACCACTTACTGCATTGTGCTATTCCGCAGTTGCTGCTCTCACAGAGGGAGGCAGAGGCATGCAACACTGATGAATTCTTCAAGTTTCTTCGAGGATCAACAGATGGGTTTGACTTTATCTTGAGCTGCTTTGGTCGGGGTTTGTTTCCATCACGGCTGGTAGGTTGCACAGAAACGACTGCGACGAAAAGTATGTGATACGGGCTTTTCGTTAAAGTGTTCCGAACATTGGATGTGCCATATAATATTCGAAACACTTTTCCTTTTGCAGAAAAGGATTGGACTTGTGACGAAAGACATGACGGGTCTGGATCCCCTTATTCGGGGTTACGCTTTCGCTGGGGGCATGACTGGAGACTTGTTAGCGAATCCCGGACACGCTTTACGCCCTTAAGGTTCATGAAGAAGTCTTAGACAAGTGCGTGACTTTGAAAGGGCTTTTTTTTTCTATGCACGGATAGCGGCGTACTTGACTGCTTCTGTATACTAGTCTCAAACAACTGAAGGACTCACCCCCAGTGTGTCTTTCGAGTGGACTCCCGCTGTCGTATCCATTGACTGATGGTACAGCGTAAGTCGTCATCATATGTCTCACCACATGACACCCGGTTTCGTAGCCCATCCAAGCTCGCGCTCTGTACTGCAGACTATGGCATCTATTCTTATCTATTCTATAATCTGTCAGTGCTGCATGCGCCGAGCCGTTGGACGCTAGCATTAATATACCAAGAAATTGAGAGCCTCTGTTTGTTATGCCCGCATATTGGGGTGTTAAAACGACGATGGAGACCATCGTAACAGTAAATTCGCACGCTCATGAGAGCTGTAACTCGCAAGTGAGCTGCTTTGGTTTAGATGCCTATGGGCTCTGTGCGTTGCACAGTTTAGTACTAAAGGAAAACTTGCAGACAGATCAGCACTGTGTAAAGTTGGCAGTAACTGCTATCCAACAGAGAGCCATGACCTTGCTGGCATTTAACACTGTCGAACAGGAAGCCCTGATGCTGCTGTCGGCTGCTGGGCTCTTCTCTACTGCTGGGGCTGAGAGGTGTTGCGCTTGAAGGATCCAACATGGGTCATATCCTGCGTGCCTCCCGGAACAAATCCTTGCTTAGCAAACTGGGATGACAGCTGGCACACCAACGGGCTCATTATTCCGACATTCTGGGCGTTTCCTGACAAGATGTCGCTCATAGTGGTAGCAGGGATGCCAGTGACGTCCGGATCGGCCCACCCAGGTGGCACATGACCACCAAAAAACTTCTCTAGACCGGACACATCATTTGTCATGATTCCACTGGACAGCGCCTTCACAAACTCTGGAGCTTCCATGTTCGGGAGAGGAACAAACTGGTGAATTTCTATGGCATGTAATTTGAAGGATATAGGGTCCAGCTCTCCTCCGTACTCAGGTGGTTTGTTAACGGCACCACGGTAAACAACAGATGGCTCCAGTTCGTCGGAAGGCTTGTCTTTCTCTTCCGGAGTAACCCCGTCAACATCTGAAATGGCACATCAGGATGCAGTGCAAACACCGTTTTACCTCCGTATATACATTCATATAGTAGCTATACTGTATCCGTGTCACACAGTCTGCTGTTTTGGTCCCGAACCTGCAGGCTGTGGGGAAGAACCCCCATTCACAGGCGCTCCTTGGCCCTGGAAGGCGGCGGCGAAGTCCGTCGGCATGTTCTCTGGATATCCGAACTTTTCGGCAACCGTGGGCGTCTGTTCCTCTTCCTTCTTCCCAGTGAGCCAGCTCCAAAAGCTCTGCTTCTTTTCGTTTAAGCGGGCCCCACCGCTTTTTGACTTATCAGCGGCACCAACCTAAAAGAGGAAGAAGATGAACACATTTCTCAGAGGTCCAATTAACCGATGTTTTACCAGATTGCAAAAGCATTGGTAGCATGTAGGAAATATGGGCGAATATAGGAAAACTGGTAAGAAATAGTTTCCATATCCACCATATAGACCCGCCATAACTCCAAAGAAAACCGTGATTGCACCATGCAGTGTTGGGAAAGCTGATTCACCTGGGGAGTGGGTTTTGGGTAAACTGGGCCAGGAGGAAGCTGCGACAGAACTGCTTGACGGACGGGGCCATCGCTGACGCTGTTTCCTCGAAGGACTCGTTCTTCAGTACTTTTCTGGAACTGTGAAGCGAAATCTTGCCCCATTGGGTAGTTCATGTTAGCCTCAGTCAGCTGGGCAGAGCCTGGATCGCATAACAGGGGAGGTGCAGGAATTTAACATCCTCTTTTGAGGACGAAATCCATTGGTACTTGCGTGAACAGCTGATCTGACGGGCAGTCCTTGTGTCGTACCTGGATACAGTCTTTGCTGCTCGGTGCGAACCGCCTTCTCCACGGTTTTGATATGGGGCTCCTGATGCACTTGTGTACAGCAGGCGGACCAGCCACAGTAGGGGTTTGATGTTTGGGGTTCATCTTGGACGTAACGGGTCTCTGTGTAAGGGACGATTAGCGGGGGAGGGCAATCAAGTTCAACGTCGAACTTCGGGACATATTTGTACACCGGGACATCTTGGTACTTCTCTTTCCACTCGTACTGCATAACCTCTACTTCTTTAACGACTTCGGTGACCTTAGGGACAATTTTTTCCTTTACGTCAACCACCACTTCCTTTTCAACGTATGTATCCTTGTACTCTATTTGGGGCACTTCAATCTCAATGATTTGTTGCTCGCCCTCGTACTTGGGAACGGGTCTAGGCACCTCACGTATGTCCCACTTGGGGACAAACTGGGGGGCATAGCCCACGTGCACCGGGACTTGAACATCTCTGAACATAAATGCAAAACTCCCCAAGTGCTGGCAGTTTAGGTTTTGTCCAGCAAATTCTGTACGCATAAGAGGACAATTTCCAGAGATTTTCTCACCTCTCGATGACTTTTTCTGTCTCGATGGCGAGGTTTCTCTCGCCACAGTCAACATGTACTTTGGGAACATCGTGAACAGCAGATTGGTTGTACACCTTGGGAACAATACTATCCTTGACCTCTACTTGCGGCACCTCTATGTATTTATCCCGCTTCTGGATTTCTTGGTAGACAGGTACCGGGATGACGGGCTGGTCAGCCTGCAGCCGGATGTGCGCTCTTTGCACCTGCTCGGCTTCACAGGTAAGTCCTTCGCAGGTCGGAGTTCCGCAAAACGGCATAGTGCCGCATCCGGCGTTTTCTTGCGACATCTTTGCCTGGAATATAGTCAACGTGCTCGTTCTTCGTGGGCGCAATCGAGTTCTCAACTGTGGGGCACACGCACGTCATGCACTTCAACAAGATAAGGCATGCTTTGATAACACGACGACACTCCAGATGAGCGAGTTTGGAAGTTTACGCACTAAAACGACGACGGCCAACTTTCGATGCAACATGTCGACAACAGTGCTAGACGAGATGGAAGAAGTCAGAAGGAAACAAATACTCCATAATTCATAGATTTCTCATACTGTCTCAAGCACAAATCTAGAAGAAGTCAACAACTCGTCACAAAACGGGAGGATGGCATCTCGCTCACGCGCTGCCTCGCCGCGTGGAAGTTGAGACGGCCGGAGCTGCTGTACTTGCACCTAGTGTATTCTCTACTTCTCCACTTACTATCAGCTTCACATAAAAAGGGCTTTGGCTAACAGGAGGACGGTATCAATGACAGGTACTGTCTGAACTCCTCCTTCCAGCGGCCTGACAATCTTACAGTTCGGTTGTGCTGGACGGAAATGTCGGCGACGTGTTGGCTGTGCTGAACGTACCTAGTATGCAGCAAACTTGGGTTAAAGTCTTCCTCCATCCACCGTCTTTGAGGATGCTTTCGTTCGTTTCCCTCAAATGACAGTTTTACTGACGCCTCATCGGTGGATGGACGAGGCAGCCAGCCTACCGGCAGCAAGCCAGTGCTTGAGTGAGCATCGGCGGCAGCGACCACCAACGTAGCCGCGTCCTATACGCAGTTGCCGTCGGTATGTGAACTGCCTAAAGTATGATCTCACTAAATTTTAGAGATATAGTATTCAGAAGGAGTAAGTTCTACTTTTGTGTTTAATTTTTGGCTTTTATCGGACGTTCTTAACTGCCTGGCATCGCGATCGCTACCAGCGGGTGCTTGGTTAGGTGGAAGCCTATTGCTTCGAAAAAGCTGCATTCTCTCCAAAAAGGAGGGCTTAAATGACTCCATTATCGGAATTTACTGCATATGTCTTAGTAGAGGGGCATGAGCCACTTTACTAGCGTGTGGCCTGCTGCCGCTGGTAGGCCGCGGTCCTTCCTTGCCCACCACGGTTGAACCACGCCCGAGCAATGCGCACCAGCCGTGCATGTCTCCCTCAGAAGATGATCGAACGCCTAAAACTTGCTGTGTTTTTGTATTTATAGTACTACCGATACTTTGAAGTCTCTGAAGTTTGACTCCGCTTTGGTGAGTGCAACGACAATAGTTCGATCTACTGTTACTTAGCCACGGGCTCTGCACTCGCCGTTGCCAATCTCGTAATTCACTGCAAATTTACGAGATTATTCACCAGATTTGTCAATTTTGTTCACGTTTTAGGCTTGTTTAACCTGACGTAGTCACCTGTTACTCAGTTACTTCATACGATGCCGACCACGGAGGTGACACTGATCCTCAGCGACTGGACTAGAGGGAATAATGGCAAGAAGCTGGAGTTGCCTCACATTCCAATGGAGGCAACAATGTTAGAGGTAAAGAAGTCTGTCTTGGAGGGGTTGGATGCAGCAGATATGCAGCCAGAAACCATCTTACTATTCGCGGGGACTCTTCAGCTTCTAGACGGGAAATTGCTGAAGGACTACAATAAATCTGGCCGCACAAAATTATCACTAGATGTCTATGAGCGTGTAGATATGAACCTCAAGGTTAAAACCTTGCAACGTAAGTGACTCTGCCCGTAGTGGCTTGTCCCATGTCTTCTTGACACCTTGGCTGCCCCGTCAGCCGAGGGAGTACACTGGCCCAGTAAGTGAAAGAAATATACCGAGCGCTTTGCACTGGGTTTACTCGCAGACTGTGGATCTGGTGGATGTGTCTGCATACCACTTTGGTCTTTTCTCTGCCGCCAAACGATAAAGATAACTATTGGTGATCATGAGACAGTTGGCGACCTGAAGCGGAAGATTGCAGAAGAGCTGGACGACCCAAATAGGTAGGGAGGCTCTGAGGTTCCTTATAGGTGTTTTGTACGACCGTTGTTGCGCTGTGGCATATGTGCATGATTACGACAACGTGAATGGCAATGCCTCCGCAGGTACAATCCAGAAAACATCAAACTGACTTTCATGAGCACTATGCTCTTCGACGATTCTCAAGTCCTAAAGGATGCAGGGATACATAATGACGACACCGTCAACTTCTTGGTGGACTGCTGCTACTGGAAGAAGTCACGTAAAACTGGCAACAATGGTGCTGCTTCGGCTCCGCTGAAGGCGGAAGATGCCGCAGACGCTGCACAAGACGTCGCCGACGCCAACGAAGATGCAGGAGAGGGCGCGTCAAAACACGGAGGTGACGAGGCTGGAGCAGAAGCGCGTGATCCACACGATGCCGCATTGGTGGAAAATCCTGGCGAACATCAAGAGTAGCGAAAGAGAGACCTTACGCGCGCTGCACCAACCTGGACTTTGGGGCACTTTAATCTTGTGTACGTTGCATCCGTTATCTGTTTGCTTCTCTGCGGATGGATCATACTTTAGGAGGGGAGGAGTCCTAGCACTACTTCGCGTGCGCATTATCGTCATTTTGCGTAGCCCCGAGGGGCTGCAGTATCACCAGGTCCGTTGTGATTGCTAATCTTATTAGCTTTCACCACTGAAGGCTGCGATATTTAACCTGGTTTGGGAATTAAGGTATCATCTGGAAAGCACGGCTTGGCACGAGGAATTCGAATTGACTAGTTTTAAACTGTTTCTAATTGCGTGTACCCTCGTTGAAATTGCCGGCTACAGCTACGTATTTACACCTTGCCACATTCTAAGGGTCCGTGTGTAGTTCAGTATATGGATAGCCCGTTGAGCATCACTGTGGAAAGATTCAAAGAACAGCAGTATTGTTCAGTAGTTTCACTCTGTATACAACGTGCTCAGTAATTTTAATAGCGTTACTAATCAGTGCAGTGATCTATAGCAATCACGAACCCTCGAACTCCTTGGTACCAAGAACATCTCCTGCGTCATTTTCATCTCCGGCTGTATCGTTTTCTGCTTCTTCCCGTTCTATTGGCATTTCGTCATCCTCCTCGTTTTCTTCGACATTTTTGGAATTTGTCGCCGCCTTTGCGATGCTAGTAACTCTCTGCGCTTTCTTTGATATGTCAAGTGCTGTTTCAGTGACTGCCGGTTCATCGGACTTTTGCGCAGCCTCCTGTGCGAACTTCTGGACGTTGAACACGATATGTTCCCCTAAAAGAGGGAGCATTAGTTCCCATGCTACTATGCCAGCCAGCAGACCTTACCCACTGGCTGTTCCATGCCATTAACCTGATGTAGGATACGGTTTCAACTACTGTTGGGTATAGCATATCAAGAATTTGCTTGCCTTGACTCGGAACTGCTGATTATCATCAAGGGAAAAATCTAAGTTTACCGCAGCCTTCGGTTTTTCCCCGGTTTCTTTTGGCTGCGGCTGTTCAATGGTATGACACTGTTCAGCCGATAAGAATACATGTTAAGCCAACGCACA
This sequence comes from Eimeria maxima, assembly GCF_000499605.1. Lineage (NCBI taxonomy): Eukaryota > Apicomplexa > Conoidasida > Eucoccidiorida > Eimeriidae > Eimeria > Eimeria maxima. The sequence continues at coordinate 11,758 of NW_013565620.1, read as the reverse complement.
GGTGGGGGGGGCGTTTGATGCAGCACTTCTGTGATTATGCAGTACAGTCGCATCGCTGCCTTGTACTGCCAGTTAATGTTGCAATACCTTTTTCAGCTGCTTTAATGCTTGGAAGGGTCCCTGAGATCCCCACCGATGCACCGTCAGTTCTGTCGCCACCTATAACGATTCTTACCTTTAAGGCCCATGTGCCTGCAGAACCAGGCCTCCGAGAGCGCTGAAATTGTCCCTGATTAGACAAATGACTTGGCGCTCCTCAAATTTCCTTAGCAATTCACCGTCTATCCAGCTATCCCGAGAAGTACGAGAAGGGGCGCACAAGACCTGCTCCGCACCTCTGTAGTAAAACGCGAAACCTGCGACAGAACCGTCATCGATACAATCCCATGAGGATGTGCAGCAGCCATAGTCCCACAATTAGCGGAGTCTTCAGTTGCTTTGACCGGGAGTTCCACGCCTTCCCAGAAGAACGTGCTGCTCATGAATTAGACTCTCTCTACACCTGTTACCAGCATGAATTATCCCGACTTTTTCAGCACTTTGTTGTGGTAAATTGTGAGAGCAGATCCAGTGATCTGTGCAAAGTTGCTAAGCCACCGATTAAGAAAGAAACCCCATGGACAAGTAAGTGTAAAACCAACCTCGAGTTGTTGCGCAGGAGTTCGTCAGGCTGGATTTCATGAGAATGTCGGTCTGTGAAGTTCAAGTATGCGGCGCCTCTCATTCACCCACGTCAGGCACGAAGGTTAGCGGCCCTATCTTGAGGATTTCGCAGTCTATAATGTGCTACTACAATACGTTTTTCACCCATGTGATACGCGTGTGCTGGGCTACCTGCAACAGAGCTTTCTTCGTCGCCAGATGTTGACAGCCTCGCTGCCTCCACCAGCGACTTAATCGAAGTTGCCTCGTCTGGTGTTCAGCAAGGATTTCATTCAGAAGCCGCTGAAACCGGTGATCTACTTACGCCCCTGTTTGTCAGCTTCGGCTAGTAACAGTGCAGCTTGTTTCATGTTATACCTAAACGTTGCATGCATCTGATAGTACGCTGGCACATTTCTTTGCTCCGAGGGACTCACTCTCGGAGCAGTCGCTCTTCAGCAATGCCCGCCGTAGATCCAGATTCATGCTGCCGTTCGGTGCCACCATCTCCGCTACCTGGTTGTGGTCGTGCTCGATGTAATGCGCTTTCATTTGCTCAAACAAGAGACCCCTCACGGCGCGCTGCCGCCATTGTCTGGGCTGCTAGCTCTCGTTTTCGGTGAGCGAGTAGGAGCAGTCTGTCGTAGCGATCTGTATTCAAAACCTAGGGTTGAGGTTAAAAACCAACATCCTGCTGTCAATGCAAAGGAATTAACCTCAAACTGCGCCCGCAGGTCATCGCGCCTATCAGCAGTCGCCTCCTCCGCTGTTTCTGCCTGTATAGAAAGAAACCTGGGAACAGACTAATCGGGCTGCCAAAAATAAGATTCCCAATTCAGCAGGTTCTCAACTGAAGGCTACGTACGGCTTGCTGTTTTACTCTGAGACCGAATAACCCCATGACTCCTCTTGGGAAACCAATGTCAACGTTGGTTGCTGTACAGAACTGTAGCATCAGGTACCAGGCCCATGGCACTAGCCGAAGGATAGTTCCCGCTGTGAAGCTGCTGGTAGCACCATGCTCCTGGTACAAAGAGGCTGTGAGCATTATCCGACTATTAATGTGTTTTCAAGAATATAAGCGTTCTTCCTTGCTGGCAATTCCAGTTGACCGCGTCACAGCTGACAGTAACAGCAACCGACTATTTTCCGGTATCAGGTAGCCGATGAAATGCTTGAAATAGAAATAAACAGTTGTCGTCAATGGAAGGCATGGCAAGTCAACCTGCTCTGCCTCACAAGATTAAGTATATCAACCTTTAGGAGGGAAAGCGTTGCTTGTACAAGACGCTGCCGTGGTTGCAATCCTCAGCGGTACCATACACCTGAAAGTGCCAAAGTGTATGCGTCGCTGGCTAGGCGAACAGCTCATAGTTCAGAATTTTAAACGACTCAAGAATCACACGGAAAGTCCGATCCAACGATCCTGAAGAGCCGGCCTGTGCACCACTCAAACCACCGGTTTCATCCTTTCTCTCATTCATGGACAGGACAACGTCCGCGCGGTGCTCTGAGCATATCAACTTCCGCACAGTTCAACGCATGACACTCATGCGAAGTGCGCCGGAATGACGCCTACACCTACGACGGGAAAGAAAGTCATAGCTACCACTGTATATGAAAAGAATAGTTGCTGGTGCTCAGGAGAGTATTTCCGCAGTGAAAAGAGCGTGCCAGCTAACCTGGAATTCGTATAACTGCCAGTCGCACGCAAACATGGTCGGGGGATGGAGTTCCCTTTTTCTTCACATCGAATTCTCCCTTAAGTGAAGTTATTGTGCTGTAGGGCGCAGTGAAGAGATAAAGACAACACCAGGCTTTCATGATCTCGTTTGACAACAGCAGGCCAAACGCCAGGCATGCATATGCCTCTGCAGAATGTCAAGCAGAGAATTGGCTAGGACAGGATATACCACTCTTGACGAAATAGGAATAGGAATCTCGCTTACTGCCCTGGTACTGGAGATTCACCCTTCGGCGCACTCCACAACTCCAGAATTCGCGAAGAGGTGGCAGAGTTTGCTTCCATGAGGTCGGTGAAAAAGAACCTGTTTCGAGCCAAACAGGTGCCAGCAATGGTATGACTAGTTCATACAATGTTACCAAAGCAATAAATACAAATCAAGGTGTGACAGCTCTGCACGTTCCTGCCTATATCATGCTTTTCCACTGATGGACGCACTCTGCAGCCTTCGAATCTGGTACTTCTTGATACTCCAGGACTTCAATGATGACACTTATGCTCCCATCATCGTTAACAAACGCCTCTTGTTGATCAGGAACGACCATGAATTTGCTGAGAAAGCACGCCTCACCTCGGTGCACGTAAAAGTAGCTGTCATCCACAGCTGCCACGGGATTCCCTGAGCACAGCTGCACGGTTCTTGGCAGTTACCATGCCGCTATGCCAGCCTAAGCAGCCCCACAGGTTCCCAGAAATGAAATATAGCGAAGAAGAAGAATATCAGGAGGGCAGGCTTACCTCATGTCGCCCAAATAATTCGGTAGTTCGCATGACATGGCACCACCGAAGAGGGCATGAGCCCGGAAATTCGACCCAGAGACAGACAAATTCTCCATACTCTACGCTCCATGAAATATGTATAGAGACAAGGTGTCGTAGTACGTAGTACGTGTGGGGAGGCTGAACTAGACCTTCGTCCTCTACCGTGCAGATCCGCCGAATGTTAGAAATCTGCATATATGTGGGGCCACATCGTTGCACTGCACTGTCGCCAACGCATACATCACAAACACAAGATTACAGAGTGGCCACAAACTACCCAAGACTCCAACTTCCTCCTGACGTAGGTCAAACTTCTAACCAAGCGGGATGTAACGTGGGAGCATGACAGAATTTGTTGAAAAGCGATGGCCACAGGAAAGTATTCGAGACTCTGATGACCTCAAAATATGAACTCTCAATAAGGAATCAAGAAGTAAAACTGGATTTCCACGAAGTGCTCTATAAACTGCTACCTTAGCCACCGAGAATGAAATCTACACTATCTGGGGCTTGGGGCTGGATCTGTAGTGCACAGGCACTACAATGTTTCTCAGGTGTGACCACTAGAGGCCTAATATCAGAAAAGGGAATAAATACTACTAAATATTTCGTGGATTAGGGCACTACTAGTTAGGAAAAGGAAAAAAGACTACTAAATTTTCCAGGGATCAGGGCACTAATAGATACAGACGCAGCTTAATATGATCAGTGTGTTAGCCTGCCGCGCCAGCTCGTGTAATGTAGTGCTCAAGCATTACTATGAATCCCAGGTACTACCTCTACAGAACTAATAACTGGAAAAGAAATAAAAAATATTAGATATATCAGTGATCAAGACACCTTTAGATAGAAAAGCAGCTTAATAGGACCAGATGGCTAGCCAAACAACGGAGGATATAATGCTACTTTGAAGAATTCTGCTGGGCGCAGTATAGAGTCGCAGTTACTGAGGCAGCGTGCAGTGAGTACATTCATTTTGACTGCCTGTCTCATGGTGGTTTTCAGTGGTCGTGTTCTTGTCGATGTTGAGCGCCAACATCAATTCAAGCAGGCTGTCGCTAACGAACTCGATATCAGCGTTTACAGTGAAGCTTCCAGTCATGGTAAACGAATAGCTGAACTGCTCCCTCTTCTGTAGCTTAACTAGAACACGGGATGAAGTGCGCGTACTTACCAACCGGTTCACTATGACCTAGATGCTATCGTACCTTTCAAGCGGTGGTAAGCTTACTATGAAATCCATTGGGATAACCGTCTAGGTCCATTAGGGGACCGGAACGCTCTGCCAGAGTCGAATTCGAGAGATTCCGTGGCTTTTACGGTTGGCAATAGGAGCGCATGAGACCGTATTTCTCCTCTGACGGGATCATGCTAGGTCGCAAAACGACCTGGCTACCCGCTGCACAGTCGTACTGACGCGTCCACGAACTGCGAAAAGCACAGTCGTGTGTTTTGCGTAAGCCTTTTGATCAACAAAATTTTGTCAGGCAAAGCCAGATGTTCCGTGGGTGCCCTAGTCGCCATCCATTGTTGAGTAAGCGATAACTGCAGCCGCGTGATGATCTAAAGAGAAGAATGGACTTATCTTATAGGAAAGAAATCGGAATCAACACCCACAAGCATTCTTCCGGAAAGCGCTGCTTGACCCTATGGTGTCGGGGCAATGCTCCAGCGAGCACGTAGAACCCCTCATATGTTTCACCGTGAGGTGGTACTGTTTGAATCGGCAAGTTATCGGACAAATCCTTCATAACCGTAGTCTGGAGAACTGTTTGAAAGATGTTTCAGGGATTCATTAACTGTTTGAACAGTGAAGTTCGCATAAGTAATGCCGCTTATGTTTTTCCACCCACAAAAGGATTGAAAGCCCTTCTTCTCCAACTGGCTACTTCTGATTTCTGTGTGAGGCGACGATAGTGCCAAGCGATGGTTTGGTGCCTTTTCGAATTGTCGACTTGCTTTAAGAGCATCACCACAACTGCACTGTCACTGGCATATGCTGTTAAGCAGAACGGGTTGCAGACAGGGCATCAGGGAACGCGAATACTGGAGACCACGCGAAGTATCGGAAGGAGATTCTGGCGGCTACATTGTCGGCCACCGTTCATATGAGTTGCTCATCCTGTTTGAGTGGATCGTTTAGAGGGACAACAATGCTGACAAAACCGGGGAGGAAATTGCGGTAGTACAACGGGAGACCGAGGAGCTTCTGCATGCCCGTGCGTGCGGCCCAGGGTAGCGGCCGTCTCGGAATTGAATTTACTGTCCGGAAATCATGTTCGACCCCCGCTGGAGGGATCTAAAACCCTAAGAAACTTATTGCTTGCAAAACACGAACTCTTATGTGCTTTCATGAAGCACCTCTTCTCGTTTAACAGTTGCACACCACGTGGCAGATGATGTAGGTGCTCCGACAGACTTGGGCTGAACACAGGCACTCCTTCAATGTATATAACCATCCACACCCCGTTGCCTGGACCAACACGATCGTGCTCCGGAAAACAGTAATCTTGCTTGGATACTCTCATCATTGTCATGCCTTCAATACGTGCAACAAAGATGCCAACAGTAATTGTAGTTATTCTGGTTCTTGTTGGAGGTGAAAGAAACGTTCTAAAGGGGCAAATATTACTCCATCACACCCGTGTCGCTGCACGTGTAGCATAGTCTGGTGAATCTTGCCAACTCTGTCTAAAATGACGCATGTACCCTCATTCCAACCTTAGGAAACGAACGGAACGCAAGGAAAAGCCTTCAACAGTTGTCCACAGCGTTCATGCATAGAGTCGAGGAAACGGTCTTGTGTTTGCTTGTGTGGTTGCCCTGCACCTTGAGGTGCAGCAACGTGCGTTGAAACTCATGGCATGCCCCCTCCTGCCACGCACCTCCTGGCGCCTGCGTTTGTGAGCTCAGGACTCCTGGAGACTGAAACAGTATGCCAACTGCTCTTTATATACTTTTGAGGTAAGTGTTTTGGCTCCACGAATGGTCGAAATAGTGCTCGGATCAGATCCAGGAGTGGCGGTATTGCTCCCGCCATGTCTTGGTGATCGCCAGGGGCGGAGGCATTTCCCACGAAAGGTTGTTTTTGTAATGGCATTTTTGCTGGAAGAGATGTAGAAATTTTCCTATATTTAACTGGACAAGGCTCCGAACTGTCGGTCGCCTCCCCACGATAGTGGAGATCTTGGCCGAACTCCATCGTGCGAGGCAAACAACGGCTGAAGTTTGACAAAGATTTTACGAGAGTTGTTGTATGCATATTTTCAAGCACCTTCGGTACTCGTCATGACTATGCATCCTGCCATCTTGGACTGGGGGTGAGATTCGTTCCTCCCACTGTCTCTAGTAATAATGCGATGTCACCCTGTGAAACGTACTTCGAGAACTACTGGGAGGTGCAGGGAAGCAAAAATACTGAATATGGAGCTTTGTTTAATGCAGTTGGCCTCAGTCTGCACTGTCCACGCTTCATCGGCTCAGCGGGTTAGGCGCCTGGAGCTTGGGCCGTCCGCTTGCTTGCAATACACCTTGCTGGATCTCAAGGTGCTAAAAAGCCCCAAATTCAAGCACAAACAAGCCCTCTTGGCTCTATGCGCATGCACTCTAAAGAGGTGTTGAGAGCATTTGTTTGCTTACCGCTCGTCTGCTGGGGCCGGGTACGGGGTCATTTGCCGACTGCAAACAGACAGTCGAACTTCGGTCGGGCTACTTTAAACCAACCGTGTATACGAGGGGTGTTAGTCATACGAGGAGCATCTTGGGTTTGGCTCATCCGAAGGCTTAGTCGTTCGACTGAAAGGGGTGAAAGGGGTCTGTGTCTTCCTGAAAAGACCTTGCCGTACGCACGGGATTGCTGATCACGAATTCATCAGCTGCATTGGACCCCCCCACAGCGCGCACTGGTCACAAGTTGCCAGCAGAACTGCCTTCCCACTCTTCCCGCATGCACGTCCCAATTCTATTGTCATTCTGTCTCTTGGATTGAAAGCGCTACAAGAATCGGATGCAGAAGACTCTGCGTGCCCGAGCCCTGGGCAACACCACCACTCTACCGACCCCATCACACTGTGCAGGTGCAGCTGATGGCCAGACCAAAACTTCATTTCAACTCAGCTGAACTGAAAGGTTGACCTTTCAGTGGGCTCGGTGTTTATCCATAGTTTTCAACTTTTTTCGTACGGTTGTTCAGCAGCTGCTTCGGTAGTTGCACCTAGGAGTCTGACACATGCTTAGTCCCACACTTGATAGTTGTATGAATGGTCATTAGTTCACGCTGTTTTCCCCACTTTCCAGTGAATACTCACCAAGGCTTTCGCGCCGGAACGAATCTCGGCATTGGTGTTTCCAGAGTTTCCCGTCGCACCTCCGTGGCGCTGTTCGACGATCACACCATTTCATACTTACCCAATGACGTACAATTCCTTTACATGACCTATTCCCGACACGTGCAATGAGAGTTTGGAGCCCCTTTCCATTCGTTGGACGACCCTGATAGCAACTGCTGTCAACTCGCCCAACTCCCGGGCGGTTATGGGTATCTACGAATGTGGAACGAGCCTTCGAGGAACCTTTTGCTGAAGGTGGCTGATTACAATTTTGGGGACCACAGTGTCTGCTGAAGATTTCACTTGATGCACAGCTTAGTTTATCTCTTGTGTTCTTTAGGAGAGACACAATACTTGTTTTTCTGTGCCAGGAAAGCTGCCGGGAAATATTCCCACGTAGCTTGGCCTTTGCGCTACTGGACGAAGCTTCCGTGTTTCCAAGTGACTTGCTTGCCAACGAAGCAATCTCCACTGGGTCTCGGAAAACCGGAATTCCTTGGGCTTTGAATGCGCTGGACGTTTCTTCAAGCATATTGCAGAGTTCTGCAATGCCGGACTCACATCCCCTCTGTAGGCCCCCATCCCCACCACCATCGCCGGAGAATTCCCGCCGAGCAGCACTCGTTTCGAGCTGGCCCTGGGGATTAATCTGCTCTTCTGTACATCCCATACAGTCATTTCCAGTTTTTGGACTACGCTGGCTGGCGTCCTGGATTTCCTTTGCATCGGAGTTTGATAATTCTCTGGAGCCCAGGGTTGCCATGCGGGAGATGTCAGGGGCCATTGGGTTACAAGAAGGGGGTGAAGGGTTCTGCATTATCTCATCTTGTGGATATACAATTGTCTGTTAAAAGCATGCCGACAGCACAATGTGAACAAGCACATCATGGAAAACCTTCCTTGCCCACCTTTGCCCACCCAGAGGATGTATTATTTGTCTAGAGACTTAGCATCGCACACGAAAACACAGCAGCACCTAGCCTCCGCTAGTTCGCTTTCAAAGGCCGTTATTTTGCCTTTAGAGAAAGAATGAATATTCGTCACGGCTCTACTGTACTCACGTTTGATTTCTGGAGGCCATTTGTTGCGTGTTGTACATGAGAACCAGCACCAGAAGAGCTGTGGTAAAGGCCAACTTGCGCCTTGCCTAATCCATTTCGGGCATGTCCTTGGCAAGATTGCAACGCTCGATGTAATGCAGAAGAATCCACCGCACTCGGTGATTTCAAATTATCCAGGAGAGAAATGGGATTCACTGGACATGAGAGCCCGTGTTGTGTTCGCCGAAGCGCCCCATTAAAAAATACCACCCCACATCTGCGAAGACGAGGCTGCTCCACTACCTGACAATGCCCTAAAGCGCTAAGCGAGCATTCTAATCGGGGCGTTAAAGTGTTTATGCTAGTATCGTTGCAGATTTCCAGAAGCATCTTGATCTGTTCAATACACTCCGTTTCTGGCGGATACTGGCGTGAATCGCTTGAATCTTCCGTTGGACTTGCGCGCGACTGTGGCCCAATTACACTCTCTAGGAACATCTCAAGGTGTTCCAAAGCAAAGGAAAAGTTACGTGCAAGGCGAGTAAGATTTAGAAGTCTTTTGACATCGTTGGTGAACTTCGTAGATAGCGCTTTTTCTAGTTGGAGGAGGCGCAATAGAGAAACCTGAGCAGAATGTGGAGCAGCCATAGAAACTACCCACATAGGTTTAACCAGCCTGGTTAATTGCAGCAGTAATCCATGTTTCAGAGCAAATATAGAGCACGCTTACCACGCAGACGAAGCTACCACAGGAGTCTGCCGACAATGCAGAAATGGCAGGTGGTCCTCCTCTCTCCAAGTCATCGTTGGGCAGTTCACACTCTTCACGAGAGCCTCCCTCAGTGCAAGCTTTCGCCCCATTTGGCTTTGATAGACTAAGCCGATGCAATATTTCCCTTGCAGCATACTCCTCCACAGGACCTATTTGGTGCAGAACCGATAGAACGTCTTGTACATCGAGCAACCTTGACGCCTGCATCCGCCAATCTCAGTCGGTACAGGAGAAAATCGCAATGCGCGTCGGCCAAATAGAGGTTCACGTGCTAATGACAACGCCTTTTCGGAGTGTCTCAGTATAGGAGGTGCATCCATCTGAGCTGCCATCAGGGTGAAAAAGGGGACCGTGAGAAGTAACGGACATGGAGCAACTGGAGTGCCGCCTTCTCAGCCAAGAAGTGCTTCCCCAAGCCATCTGAATTTGCGGAGGCCTTTTGACCTAACGCTCGCCTACAGGCTTCGTGCTGTTTACTTAGATTCAACGATTCAATGAGGTGCCGCGAGTCTTGTAGACGTTTGGCGGTGCATCTTAGCCTCTCGAGTTTAACAAGATCTTTAACGAGACTACTTTTGCACACCATGCAGGCCAGCTGTTGAGTCAGCATGGTTTGCTGAACCTTATTCAAATGGGAAAGAGAAGAGAGGTAGGCCTGTCGTGCTCGGCAAAGCCGAATGCACTGGGCATGGCAAGCACTAAGCGCTGAGCACACTTCCATTCGAATTAAGTTCGTCGCACTGGCATACTGCCTGGCAAGACTTTCCGCTATCGCTGCATGTCCTAAGACAGTAGAAAGAAGATGACGCAAAACTGATTCATTGGCATGTGCGGGTGTGGCCGATGTATTACCATGCACAAATGCTTCAACCTGGTTGTCAATTGGTCTATCAAAACAAGAAAAACTCTGGGAAGCATCTGCTGGAGAATCTTCTCCCTCTGCCTCTAGTTCACTGAAAGAAACGCCGCCTAGTTGGCACCCTTGAAACTCCGGAAACCATGTTTCTCCAACGCTTTCTTCATCTGTTGAGCTGTTGGGCGCAATCTCAGAGAAATCTGTGGCTACATTAAAGAATTGGCAGCAGTTTATGACTGCGTTTGATGAGGCCACTGTCCCCGTATTGGTTCCGGAAACCACAGGAAAGTTATTTCCATTCTTTTTCTGTGTTGTGCCACTCATCGTACCGTGTGGTGGAAGCCCATTCACGCCTTTATGAGAATGCTGCAGCAGCAGACTTCTACCGCTGTGCCCAGGTGTTGGATCATCGTTTCAGCCGTATCATTTGGTGAGCATAATGTTACGCATCGGCAGCTGAGAAACGGCCATAACAAACAAGTAAAGCCTATAGCGCATAACCAGTTGCTGGGGATTGCGATTTTGTTTGGGGCTGGGCAAGCGCAACTGTACAGCCCCAGTAGATGCAGCCCCAAACTGACAGCTGGAGTCGTGAATTCAGTCTCAACCGAAGCAATTAGCTACTCCTGTAGAAAGTGTAAAGGGTAACCCGGAGAAGGGCATTCAGAATTCACGTGTACATGAGTCAGAGGCATCAAGCTGCCTTCATTAGCCACCCATATTGTAGAATTTGGCCGTGGGTTTTGTTCATTGCTAGCAAAGTGAGCACAAGCTGATACCCAAATCAACGACCCAAGCACTACAGATCGTTTCACTTGCCCGCAGGAATTAATGCTGAGCGGTGATGAACTCTCTAGTAGTTCTGCAGCAACAGCTAGTACTCCGCAACGGAGGTGCTGAGAGACTTGTCAGAGGTAGCTGCGTGCTTCCAAATGCATGTATTCATTGGCTAGTGAAAGCCATTGGAAGAGAGTGTTCGTAACCTGACGGCATAATTAGTTCATGCATCAAGAGTGGGATTTGGCACGCTTGTTACTGTGGTTCCCTCGCTGAAACAGTTGCAACATGAATTAGCGCAAATCAGGGCTGCCCGGTTCGTATCAGTGAATTTACTACTCCCCTGTGCACATAGTTAGAAGCACAATGCAACGCTTTCTTTTCTCAAAAATGCTCCATACGTTGGAGATTAACCGAGAGATTATGCGTTAATACGCAATAGTTACTATAGCAGTCCCCATTCACGGAGTCCCGATCTTGATATAGGTTCTGATCATGAATAGCATATTGCCTACTTTTAACCCTAATAAAACTCCCGGAAACTCAAAGCGTATCTTAGAAAACATTAAAGACTCTTCACAATCAATGGAACATTGCTGCTTGTCCATCACTCCGCTACACCATCCAAATGGCCCATCTAGTCTAGTGAACAACTCTTGCACGCGGGTGTTACTACGTCTTACCCTATGCATACTTACATGGGTGCACACTCAATATCTATTGCCGAAGTCAGTGAATCTCTTCTGAAGTTCTATATTACCAAACAATATACTTGAACCCAAGTTCCAGTTATCCATAATATATGGATATATATATATATATATATATTATATATAT
>NW_013565619.1:0-2706 GCF_000499605.1 Eimeria maxima | reverse complement strand
GTTTGCTGCAGGAAGTACGTGGTAGTGTAGCGGCATAAAGACACTTGGGGCCAGAAGGCCTCCGCTGGTGGGTCCTACGGGATCCCAGGTACAGAGAGGATGTAATATCAAGTGCTTCCACAAGATGCAGCAAATTCTTACGATATGATTGAAGTGAGCGTTTTGCTTTAGGCAGTAGGTGGAAGGAGACAAGTTCCTCAGACTGTCTTTGCTCAACGCTGGCCTACGTAGCGTCCGCATTGAAGTTGCATCGTACTCGGTGTTGTGGATCAAGTTCCACTTGAGTGTTCATTGGTTCTGTATCGTACGTTCTCCTAGTTGTGAAAGAAAAAGGAAAATATTTGTGTTATTAGTGGCGTGGCTATTTATGCTGCATTTATGCATTCCGTGCAGCTGCTAGTGATTGACGTGTTTTACAGCTTAAAAATAGGTAAACATTGAGAGGATCCGTTCCACGCCGGCATGGCAATACGAGCCAATGGGAAGGGGAGATAACACTTTTAGGTCAAAGTCAACAAGATGGTTGTGTATAGGCTTGCGTTTCCATTAGGGTGGCTGATGTTAAGTCCTCAACAGGATAGCAGTGCACAGCCTGTACATAGGTTGTTGGGAGGCGCTCGTGCTGGCATGCAGACAGTATGCTGTTTCTGATACTTTTCATCATGATGAGTCCAACTCGTTCTCTGACCGAGCGTTTCGTATTCATTCAGGAATTAGCAAGTTATTAATGCCGTTGTTATCGTTGGTGTTTGCGTTGCAGACTTCTGAAGTCCTGCAAATTCATCGGCATGCCGTTAGCAGTCCGCAGTGACATCTCACACTTTTCCGCAGGCCTCAGGAGTTCTGTCAAACGTGTGAATACTCCCAGGCAAACTGTGGGCCCCCGTCCCGCTACACGTGTTACTGTAATGCCCAGTTGTGGAGGAATTGAGTAAATACTACGAAACCTTCCGTCTTGGAAAACAATTTCTATTGACATTAGTCTTGGGCTGGAACCAGCTCTTTGCTGGTAAATGGAAAAGTAGTTTTTTAATATCAATATTTCTCTTGGGAACAGGGAGAGTTCTTAGCTCGTTTTCAGAGGCAGGCCTGGTGGCATGTGGTCTGGATTCAGAACTTCGTTGCACAGTTCAATCCATATCCGGTGGAGATATGAGGCTGCTGATGGCTTGAAGGGAGTGCGTGCAGTAGGAAGGAATTTTATGGCACATCCGTTGCACCATAGGTTCCGGCCATTGCTGCTCCAGGTCCAGTACATTATATGTTCACTGCTTGTCGGTACCTCTCAGCACTTCACGCAGGCGATGATCATATGAATTCGATGATCATATGAATCTTCATGCGGTGGTTTGCTCTGTATTACGACAGGTTACAGGTTTGCACATGAGCACGGATACCCCTAGAAATCGAATAGGGAAACAAGCATGCAAAAGATAAAGAGCAAGAACAGAACGATAACGACTAACACAAAAGCAGAATGGGCGTTCGGCGCTCGTATTCGCCAGCTTGGTAATATGACAGTTGATATATTGCGCATGAAAAGCTAGCCCTAAACTTTTGCATGTGTCAGATTTTCTAGCGTGGGAACACTACGGCCTGCTGCACCCGAATAGCTCTCACATTTATGCAGGCCTAGCTTCCGGCAACTGCAATCGAGATTCGGAGGTGCACGATAGTCATATCGTCGAATTTGTCGAGCAGCCATGGACACAATAAGTTGGATCAAAATAGCAGGCTCATGTGGTACGCACAGTCCGAGTTGCGGTGACGCGTAAGATTGTACGTAGCTGCGAGTGATTGTGGCAAAGCTGTGGCAACTTGGTTATCTGTGGAATATTCTGGTGTTTGGTTTTTGAATCCTACATATCCACGCAGGCTTTCAAGGCGATGTTGGTATTTTCGGGACGTCAGAGGGGACGAACGCTTTGGAATATTGCGGGCAGCATAGGGAATTGCACCATTAAGTTTAGCGACTGCTAGTAATCAATTTACGTTTTCGGTCACGCTATGCTATGATATTATCCCTCGAATAGGCCATTTTGAAGACTATATGTGCACGATGATGGAACGGGTCGTTGCGAGAGTGAGAATGACACCCTGCAGAAATGTGTCGTTTTGCGTTGGCAGCAACTGCTGGTGGGCATGATGCAAATTCTCCTCAGGTTCATACAATGACAATTTACTCCTCGCGTTATTGCATTCTCCCTCACTATAAACGCAAAAACCTGAAGCTATACTCGGCGGCTGTTTTGTGCTCAAACACGCTATCTGTACATTCGGCAACCTGCCAGAGGAGTGCACCGAGAAGGTTGCATTGCACAGGGAGTATGCACCAAGCCGAAACGCAGTCTTCAATAGCCAATATGCTGGGGCTACAAGAGACTTAGTAACCCTTTGCGGCTATTTATTGGTAGCCTCATGGTCCACGGCGACACCGTGCGCGGCATCAGCTTTCTAGCTATCCGCGGCAGGTCTCTTGGACTGCAAAAGCTTGAGATGCCACAACATTAAACTGAGCGCGTTTCACAAGCTTACTCTACGGCTATTGCATGTGGATGGTGCACCTATATATAATGAAACCGACGTTTACACCGGGAAAGCCCTCGCCGATGTAGAGTTTTCTTCACGCATTGCTGGCCCGTGCAGGTTGCGGCTGAAGGCGACAATATTTTGCTCAGAATGTGTGTTCCCCGAACCCCGCTATGG
>NW_013565618.1:0-2208 GCF_000499605.1 Eimeria maxima | reverse complement strand
TATATATATATATATATATATATATATATAAGGCGGCTAGGGTTTAGGGTTTAGGGCTGCATGTATGAATGTTGGGGAGGCCCAGGTATACAAGAAAGAAGAAGATGTTGTTGCTTTCCTCATTTTTAATTAATTATTTAATTAATAAATAAAAAAAAAAATAATTTATTTTAATTGTTTATAGATACTGACTGACCTGTTGGGGGTTTAGGGTTTAGGGTTTAGGAGGGTTTAGGAGGGTTTAGAGGGTTTCGAGGGTTTAGGGTTTAGTGTGCTACACCAGTATGGGGTTGCAACTCTTCATACCATGAAGCCCTTATCTTGCTTTTTTTATTTTTATGAGTGTTTAGGGTTTAGGGTTTAGGGTTTAGGGTTTAGGGTTTGCAGATCAATAAACCCTGCTCAACTCCCACCGAGGCGGCAGCGGTCTCATGTCAGCTGCAGCAGCAGCAGCAGCAGCAACAGCTGCAACAGCAGCAGCAACAACAGCAGCAACAGCAGCAGAAACTGCACTATAACCTATAAAGGGGGAGAAGGCAGCAGCAGCAGCAGCGCAACCGCAAAGACTTACTGCCTTTGCATGTGTTTCTTTCCTAGCTGCAGCAGCAGCAACACATGCAGCAACAGCAGCAGCAGCAACAGCAGCAGCAGCAGCAGCAACAGCAACAGCTCGTGCTGCAGCTGCTAAAAGAGGTCTGATGAACTATCAAGACAATACAAGAGGTGCTGCAAGGCAGCAGCAACGAGCAACAGCAGCAGCAGCAGCACCAGCAGCAGGAGCAGCAGCAGGAGCAGCAGCAAGCGATCTTGCCAGTGCATCAGGCAGCAGCAGCAGCAGCAGCAGCGGGCGCAGCAGGCGAAAGAGCAGCAGCAACAACAGCACGATTAGCAGCAGCACAGGAATAGAGACAAACTTTAGTAGCCCTCCTGGTGCACCTCAACCTCCCTCTAGGCAGCCAGCAGCAGCAGCAGCAGCAGCAGCAGCAACTGCAGCAGCAGCAGCAGCATTTCATCCAGGGGAAGGTAACGAGAAGGCAGCAAAGAGCAGCAGCAGCAGCAGCAGCAAGAAGAAAGATCCATCATGTACAACAGCTGAATCAACAGCAGCAACAGAAGTTGTTGCAGCACCTGCTGCAGCAACTTCTATTGCTACAGGTGCAGCAGCAGCAGCAGCAGCAACAGCAGCAGCAGCAGCAGCAGCAGGAGCAGCAGCACCATCATCATCAGCACAATCAACAGAATCATTATCATCATCATTAGCAATCCAACCATCACCATCATCATCACCAGCAGCAGCAGCAGCAGCAGCAGCAACAGCAGCAGCAGCAGCAACAGCAGCAGCAGCAGCAGCAAGAGAGGAAATATATTTTATTCGTATATATATATCATGGATAGGATTAGCACAAGAAGAAATAATACCTTATGAAGGTTTTCCTTTATTCCCTTTTTTTTTATTAAAATATAAACATAAATTTATTATTAATGAACAATTATTCTATCAGCAGCAGCAGCAGCAGCAACAGCAGCAGCAGCAGCAACAGCAGCAACAGTTACAGTTACAGCTGGAGCTGGACCAGCAGCAGCAGCAGCAGCAGCAGCAGAGGGAGAGGGGAAGGGAAGAGGGAGAACAACAGAAAGAGGGAGAACAAGAATATACAGGTGTCAGTAAGAAAGCTGCAGCTGCAGCAGCAGCAGCAGCAGCAGCAACTGCAGCAGCAGCAGAGAAAGCAACAGCAGCAACAGAAACACCAACAGCAGCAACAGAAACACCAACAGCAGCAACAGCAACAGCAGCAGTAACAGGAGAAACACCAACAGCAGCAGCAGCAACAACAACAACAGCAGCAGCAGCAACAGCAGCAGCAGCAGCAGCAGCAGCAGCAACAGTAGAAACAGCATCAGAAGGACAATCAGGAACAGGAGGAGGAGGAGGAGGAGCAGCAGCAGCAGCACCAGCAGCAACAATAGAAGCAGCAGCAGCAGCAGCAAGAGGATATAATATAATATATAGATGGCTAAGAGGACCAAGACGGGGTGTATGTACACTGCATGCACATAAGGAAGGATTGCTGCAGTGTATATACACCCTAAGATGTTATTGTTGTTATGATTGTTTTATTAAGGGATTTATTAATTATAATTATATAAATAATAATATAAATAATAATATAAATAATAATATAAATAATAATATAAATAATAATATAT
>NW_013565617.1:0-2318 GCF_000499605.1 Eimeria maxima | reverse complement strand
AAATAGGGAAGATCTGCTAGGTGTGCTGCAGTTATTGTTGCTTCTGGCTTCTCTAATCCTGGTGTTCCGCCTCTGATGGCCCCTGTTTTTACACCATGCATTCTGGTTCTTTAGCTGCCAAAGGGGGTGATGGGCCCGTTGGTATTCCCGTGGCTGTCGTTGCTGTGACATCGCAGCAGCAATGACAGCAGCAACACAGCCAAACTCAGCGCCACCTGCCAGCTAACTGTCGCGAAGTGTGCATACACTACAGCAAAGACAGTGCTCCCGCTGTTGTCGGACCGTCAAATCCTATGGCTAATGCCACTCCGCTTGCACACCTGCAGCTGTTACGGCTTCTGCTGCGGTTGCTGCTGGCCAAAGCTGTTTCTAGAAGCCAGCGCATAGGCAGCATAGGCATCGAGGGCCTGTTGCGACCACGATGCGCACTGCCGTTACGGCTGCCCCTGCTACTGTTGCTGCTATTACTGTGGAGCACTTGCTGTTGCTGCGTGTGTAGCGGCAGCGAGGAGCCCAGTACCTGAGCGAGTGCCACTCGGGCGCCGCTCTACAGGGGCTCAATAACTGCCGCATGTAAGCAGCGCTTTGTAGATAGCGCGCTACTGCATTATGTAGCAGTGAAGAGGCTGCGAGTGCAACAGTAGAAGCAGAAAGTGATTCGGCTCTGGTGCTTCCTACCGTTTTAGCAGAGTTGGGGAGGAGCATGAGAGCTGCACACTAGGAGACAGGACGGTGTCACTAGGCACTGACCCTCCTCGCTTCGCTCGTTTCAACAGACAAACGATGATTAAGCTTGAAAAGGCAATACTGACCACTCAAGCAACAGTAAGCAGGCAGATCACCTTCGCAGATATGCAATGCAGCAGCATGCAGGAGAGAGGCGGCAACAAAGACAGAAACAGGAAGAGAGACAGAAACGGAGGCAGACGCAGGTCCAGAACATTCGTGCTAATTTGCAAGACAGTCCCAAGGCCAGAAACAAACAGTAGAAGCGCAACACTTACACAAAACAGATGAAAGGAGAATAATGAATCCATCTAGCCTAAACAAGCGTTACTGAGTTAGGTTTGGCTTGAACGGCCTGCCACGTTGCGCTGATAGCGCAATCGCGGAACCATGACTGCATAAAACACCTGCAGCGCCCTTTACGGATGGGCAGATTGAGCCCAATGACGAAGCCTGCCCCAACTACGAAGTTTCAAGCGGAGTAATGACTGCCCCAAGCTAGGTGGCTAGCTAGCTGGTTGGCTAGCAACCTAGCTGCCTGACTGGTTGGCTAGCAACCTAGATATCAGGCTGGCCTGACAAGTGTGTCGGTGCCTAGCGACCTAACGAACTGGTTGACCAACTGGCAAGCTAAATCTCCAGCTGCCCCCTTCAAGGGGGTGGCCACACTCACACATAGCAACACCGTGAATTGATGATCGTTTTCTAGAGCTGAAAGGCTCTGGACCGGCTATCGAACCAGCAAGCGAACAACTACCTAGCCTGATGCTTGACCTGTCGGGTGGCGAAATTAACACAAAGCTTCTCAAATCTGAGCAACTTGCTTTACAAAACCTGTAGAGATCGTCAATAAGACAAAATCGCCGTCTCCCGCGTCTGCACTGTTGGTCAAGCTGCTGCTCCTCCTGCAGCTTCAGCACGTGCCGAGCGCATGACGATGCCAAAGACGCGCTTCCTAGGGATAGTCTCAAATGTGTGTTTGTAAAGGGATGCATCGTCAGGTGGGCATACAGGATTATATAAAAGGTCGTTCATGCTTTCCCCGTCAAGCATGAAGGTACATCATCTGCTGACAGAATGAAAAGGTGTCATAGCCTTCGGCCATATATTCTTACATTATCCTGCACAACAAAAACGACGAATGTTAACAGCCGTAACAAGAAAGAACAACTGCGCCCTTTCTCGTTCGAACAGCAGTCGCTGGTTAGGGAAGCTAGCTTGGTCGCAAGCTGCACCGCCTCCCGCTCAAGAGTGCAGCAGCCAGCTGGGGGTGTAAGGGAGAGTTGCGATGCCCTCGACTAACTATGCAGCGTTCCCTAGCTCCTATCGGTGGACGCTTCATCAACCTCCTCTTCCGGCTGCTGTTGCTGCGGCGGCTCTGGCTGAGGGCTCCCCTGAAGTTGTTCCATAGCGAGTTGACTCATCTCCTGCACCTGTTTCATGAGGTATTGGGCCAAGCTGCCAATTTTCAAGCGGGCGTAAGGGTTGAATTCAAGTTTCAGTATGGCCAACCCTAACCGAATTTTTTGCAGGAGGTATTGGGCCAAGCTGCCAATTTTCAAGCGGGCGTAAGGGTTGAATTCAAGTTTCAG
>NW_013565616.1:0-2217 GCF_000499605.1 Eimeria maxima | reverse complement strand
AATATATAATATCCTTTATAGGGACAAAAGAAGAAAGCTCTCTCCCTTTCTTCCTCTGCTGCTGCTGCTGCTGCCGCTGCAGCAGCACAGCAGCAGCAGCAGCAGCAGCAGCAGCAGCGAGAGTTGCAGGTGTATGTACACCTCAAGGTTGCTGCAGAGACAAAACAAATAAGTCATTATAAAGACATACCCTCAATATACACCAAGAGGGGCCCCTGCTGCTCTGCTGCTTCCCCCTTGCTGCTGCTGCTGCTGTCGTCGTTGCTGCAGCTTCTATGCTGCTGCTGTTGCTGCCGCACTTGCTGCAGCAGCAGAGAGCAAAGCAGCAGGAATAAAGGAACATTTCTGTGCAGCAGCTCCGCTCCTTCTGCTGCTGCAGCTGCTGCTTCTCCTTCTTCTGCTCCTGCTGCTGCTCCTTCTTGCCAGCAGCTGTTCCTCTCATCTGCTGCTGTTGCTGCTGCTGCTATTAGGGGCCCCCTGTGGAGATGCAGACGCCGCAGTCTCCTCCTCCTTTTGCTGCTGATGGGGTGTATGTACCCTTCCCGTTGCTGTTCCCTCCTATAGATCTTCATCCAAGCTTTGCTGCAGCAACAGCAGCAGCAGCAACTGATGCTAATGTAGATCCTCTGCTGCAGCGTTCATCAAGACCTTCTCCTTCTGCTGCCGCTGCTGCTGCTTCTGGTATTTCTAATGGAGCGGATTCAGCAGCAGCAGCAGCAGCAGCAGCTGTAGCAGCTTCAGGGCTGCGGCAGCAGCTGCTGCAGCGCATGCAGCAGCTATCTGCTCTTCATCAACTTGTTGCAGCAGAGCAGCAGCTAAGTATTTGCCAAAGACCAATAGATCAGCAGCAAGGGACAATAGATACTGCAGCAGCAGCGGCAACAGCAGCAACAGCAGCAGGAGCTGCAGCTGCTGCTGCTACTGCTTCCGGTGAACAACGTACAGCGACAAATGCTGCAGCAGCAGCTGCTGCTGCAGAAGCAGCATTGGCTGCTGCAACGGGCAGTGAGGCCTCCCAACAAGGGACAGCAGCAGCAGCAATAGCAGCAGCAGCAAATGCAGCAAATGCAGCAGCAGCAACAGGGGAAGGCCATGTTGTCCCTCCTGTGCCCTTATCACAGTCTCCCCATCCCTTAAGGGGGCCCCCTTCTACTGAATTCTTCCAGGGGCCCCCCCAAGGGGCTCCTGAAAGTACCCCACAAGGGGCCCCCCTTCAGGGGGCCCCAATTCAGGGGGCCTCCCAGGGGGCCCCTGAAGGGTACGTTTGGGTACAGCGTCATTTGCATGCATTAAGGATGGCGGAGATGTACGAAGGGCAGCTGCGGCTATGGCATGCATTTGCTTCCTTGCTGCAGCTGCAGCTGCTGCGTGCTGTGTCTGAGGAAGCAGCAGCAAAGGGCAGCAGCAGCAACAGCAGCAGCAGTGGCATTGGTGGGGATGGGTTGTGGATAAGTCACGGAGCAGGTGCTGCTGTTGATGGGCCCTTGAGGTTTGCTGCAGCAAATGCAACAACAGCAGCAGGAGGCAGCAGCAGCAGCAGAGGACGCGATGTAAGTGCTGCACAAGTATATAATCTTTACGTTTAGTGTGTGTACACCCTAATACTGCTGCTGCTGCTGCTGCTGCTCTTTATATGCTGCTGTTGCTGCTTGTTGTGTTTCTTTGCTGTATGATGCAGGCTTCTGCTGCAGCAGGACGTCTTGCTGCCTTGCAGACACAAATGCAACAACTGCAGCAGCAGCAGCAGAGCTCTCCTGCTGCTGCTGCTATTCGTGACCCTCGAATATCCCCTGCTGCAGCATCATCAACCCCACAATCTCCTGCAGCAGCAGCAGCAGCAGCAGCAGCAGCAGCAGCAACAGCATCATCATCATCTGGCAGTTCTACCCAACAACAACAGCAACAACAGCAGCAGCAGCAGCAAGCTGTCCCTGCTGCTGCAGGTGTAGTAGGTGCAGCAGGTGGAGGAGCAGCAGCAGGAGGAGGAGGAGGAGGAGGAGGAGGTTGGGGAATAGGTTCTGTATTGATGTATATAAAGTTATTTATATTATTATTTTTATTTGATGCAAATAAGTTTATCTTCTTTTTTTGTTTTCTTTTTGCCTTTTTGCATGCAAATGGTCTATTTAATCCATTAATACAAATTATACATAATACTAGTCATACACAACCATTAGAAGCAGTAAGTCCTTATTTATATATATATATATATATTAT
>NW_013565615.1:0-2625 GCF_000499605.1 Eimeria maxima | reverse complement strand
CTCTTCTATATCCTGTTCTTTTGCGATCTCACAATAAACCTGCATCGCAGGGCCTGCCGAAAATCTTTTGAAGAGCAGATGCGTTCGGGAGTAGCAATACCCTTGGTTAGACAGCCATCATGGTTGGGCCTCCCATTCTAATAAAGAAGAAGCCAATAGTAAGTGTAACTCTTTTGGTGTTTGTTGGAGACGAAAACCGACATACAGGAATGGAAGTATCTCATCCACTGCATACATCCTGGCAGCCGCTAAATGTGGATGGTCGGCTTAGGTGAAAACATTCCGCGTGAATTGGTTTGGCTCCAAAAAGCACTCTCCTGTGGTTGGGATGCACGAGTTGGAGTCTATTCAGCTCGATGAGGCTGCCAGTCGTTGGTTGCCTCCCCATCAGATGGCAGATCATGTTTATTGCCAATTCTTGCAGTGGAAGGCTGGGATTTGACAGATTTAAAGACAGTTCCCAAAAGTTGCTGTTATGACCAGATAATTTCGAAGCACCTTCTATCCTCAGAGTTATTCACTCCTCCTTCAGGTGCCCCTTTGTGTACGTATAAGTTTCGTTCCTCGCACGTGCCACTGTGTGCTGCTAGGTGTAAGATGGGTCCGAGGAAGTACGCATTGGCCATTACAACCTGCAACAGGGCCAAATTCTTATGGGGAAAGTTCCATAAAACGCACTCGAAGTCCCCCCTCAGCCTCTTGGCATCCTGACCACAGCGGTTCAAGCACCTGGAGCAGCGGGAAAGGAAGTGCCTTGCAACCAATTGCAACACATGTTGCCGCACTCTACGGGAAGGCACTCCACAGTTGAACACAACCGCTTGTTTTGCACCATTTAGTACAGAAATTCCACATACGTCTGCTGGCAAGCATCCTATTTGCAAAGTGGCTGACTAGTAAGGCCGGGTGTGGGTTTTCGCGCTAACTGCGGACAGTCGCAAGTATTTCTAAATGGAGAGCCGAACCCACCAAGGTTTCTCTCCGACTAAAGTAGGCAAATACCAAATAACTTATAAAACGACATCGTTGAGCACATTTTCAATGCTCATTCTAGTCTAGCATTCTCCGTCCGTATTAAAGTGTTACTGCAGTGTGCCACCTAGAGTGTTCTGAACGCTGACTGTAGCGCGCAGCCGTCCTAAGCTGTTCCTACTAATCATCTCGTAGTGCCGCGCTACGTAAGTACAACATCTAATTACCCACATCCCCAGAAGTCTACGCTGCACGTACCAAATCATGTTAGAACGTCTATTATTAACAAGGCTAGTTCATAGAATAAAAGAATGTGTGTTCGGAACTGACCCCTGTCTTCACCGGCGGTCAACGCCGGTGAAGACAGGGGTCAGTTCCGAAGAGGGGGGATATCAACGGCGACGACACAGTCAAGAGCCTGACCTATAACTGCTGGCCACCAAAGTGTCATATTCACACATATAGTACTTCTATATAGTAATCATTCTATTTCTTTTCCATTTAGATCTCTAAAGGACCTACCTGGCACCCAAGTAGTGAGTAGGCATTTCGCTACTCTGCCGGTATGGGTGACTGGTGGGGTAATCCTACTAACCTATGACTCTTTCTACGGTACTCGATTCTTGGAACATTTAGAAGTATTAGTTCTCTTTCTTACTTACTAGTGCCCTAATCCTAATACTCATTCTCTTTATAGTCAATAAGCTACTAGAGTTCACACCAGAGCTACCGTGTAGTGCCTGTGCACTGCACTGAGTGCCGCACAACGCGAGTGTTAAAAATTATTGCCGTCCCCCTTTATCGTTAGTCAAAAGATTTCCGTAATCTACAAAATAATGGTTTAAGCAATTTTCCCTTTCAAGGGAAGTAGTCTGAACTTGCTCTAAAACAGATCCAGTCGTGGCGGTCCTTCAGAAGCCCTGCAGTTCCTCGGGGGGCGACCATCATTGCAGGGTCTCTGAAATACGTTTGGAGTCCAGCATATGTAATATTTATTCTAAGCGACTGGATACCATTACATTGAATGCGAGCATTTTACAATTCTCCGAGCACAGCAGAAGCACCAGATATCTGCGGTACCATGACTCGCATCGGCCGCAGGGATTTCGCCAAAATGCAACGCAGCGTCCCCGTCTCACTCGTGCAGGCGGTTAAACTTGTATTTCTTGTTCCATTGGAATTTTTGGCTGTGTTCACAGCAGCTTCATATGAAAATCCATCAAGTTGGGCAGACACTGCCGTTGAATTAGATGAAGCAGGAGACTCGCCGCAGCAATTAGAGGGACCGGAGGCATATGATGAGGAAGCTCGCCGTCCCGTTATTCACAGGAATCACATGATGATTTTAGCACTCTCAGTAATACTACTTGCAGTCCTGCGCATTATGGTTGCATCCAAAAAGGCTGCCGTTGTGAAAGTAAGACTGTCTGGGCCGCCGATTCCGTAGTTTCACTCTTCCGTGGCGATTACTCGTCGCACAAGGCAGCTCCACTTTATTTAACCTAGTGCATGCAGGGATCAGCATGAATTTCTATAATCAATAAGGTTGCTGCAGACTCCTGCAGGGGGAGGGGAGAAGCTCACATTAAGTTGCACAAGTGCCTTCTAACGCCGTGCATGAACGAGTATTACTCTCCATCTACAAACCTACCT
>NW_013565614.1:0-2818 GCF_000499605.1 Eimeria maxima | reverse complement strand
ACAGGAGTGGCCAGGCCATAGCAATTGGCCGACGATCTGGGGAATGTCCAAAACACTAATCAACAAGGTCGTGTCACGTAAGCACACGCATACCTGCGCATTTCTGTGTAGCAAGAAAATGGGTCCTAGGGCTGCGAACTCAGCAAAGCAGTGCACACCGTAAGCACTATCATACACCGCGTACGACAGTACTCATTTAGCGGTGCGCTACACCATATGCACAACGCGTACCTGGCATGTTGTAATGAACTAACTCTTGGCTGGAATTAGAAGGCGAGAAGGCCAAACCCACAAGCAGAAACACTTCTAGGGCTAGCGTACACATTTGGGATCGTGCGCCACGCACTCGTATACTACCATACGAAAGGAGACAGATAAGCCACGGAGTGATTACTCGGCGTACATGATCTTTGTTGCGCGCGTGTTGCCTACCAAACGCCAAGCATATGCAGAAGCGATGCATCAAGGATAAAATAAATGCAACAACAGCTTCACCTGCCACCTATAAACCGTGAGACGGTGTGAAACTGGCTCCACGCGGTCGCGACCGATATCCTTATTTGACATGCGTTGCAGCAATTCAACGACGCTTGAGGACAACACAATGCAACCCGGCGTCACTAAATACACACTCTCTGAGGGAAAACGAGAAACCTGAGGGCTTGTCAGTAAGCGATACTTCTTTTTTTCGCCCCTGATTTCGCTTTTTGTTGGTCAGAGGCCATATACTATGATACGCTACGCACGCGCTGCAGTTAGCAAAGAGCACATCATCGTACACCACAATTGCTACCGCGTCACACCTCCACGATGAAATACGTTGGGCACTTGCCGTACCACCCGTAAAGCAGGAAGGACCACCACTAAATTCCCATGCAGCCCCAATATACAGAATTACAGCAAGCGCTTTGGTTGCCTCCAGAGACGTTCAGGCACCCGATGCACTGTGGCATTGAGGTTCAGTCCAACTAGAGGACGTACTAATAGACAGAAATATGAGACTGACTGCAGCAGGGAATGCCACTCCGCCCAAGAGCAGCCCCTCTGCGCTGCTCTTGGGCGGAGTTGCTTGACTGATTATCTCTGACCATAAGAGGACTATTCGAAGGCCAACCACGAGATCTCCCCCTTTCACAACGGCAGCATTTACGCAACCGCCGAAAATTCTACTAGCACCTATGAGCAAGCACTCATCTAGAGCAGACAGCTCTAACAACTTACCCTGAATCGGCCGGTATACGCTCAGGCGCCAAATACAACAAGGAACGCTTGACGCAGATCAACACCTCAAACAGACGTTTCAACAAAAGCGTATAGGCGGATCTTACACCGAAAAGGTGCTCCGCAAGGGCCGATGTACAACACATGCACAACCGGCTACTCATCTAACTCCCCATAGTTTCAACAACCTATCGCCATTATCCAACTGTGTGTCGAGTAATTCCATCTGCCAGTGTCATGGTGGGCTCGCTTGGATTCGTGCAGCCAACGAGGCCACGCATTTGGCCAAAGGTGCGTGGTCACACAGCAGGCAACTTCATCACGTCCTTGCACTCGACAGGAAATCCACAAGAGGCCTGTTGCTTCTCAGTAGACCTGTTCAGTGGCGAGGGGTGCATATGTCCCCTGGTTGGGCACCGTAGACACAGGAAGCCACTATCCTGCAGGCCGAGAAGGACAATCAGAGACGAACCGACCATCCCATGATGTCTTGCAGTCGATTCAGACACGCACACGCTGATCGGCGCGTCCGTTTCAGCCAAGTCATCCCGTACATACGTGGCGACGAAATGAGCACTTTTGGGTACCTACCTATAACAGCTTACCAACACACGACACAGTACCGCACCAAACGAAACGGATTCCAGCAAAGTACTACCCCAGGTTGTTCAAAACGTCATGCCACTGATTTGCCTGTTAAGCTAGTGGCTCTTCCAAACACATCGCGAAGTCTGCGTGGAAACCAGTAGCAGCGATACTGTTTGTTCCATGAGTCCGTTGATTACCCAGTGATCCCACGGGGTAATCAACGGACTCATGGAACGAACAGTATCGCTGCGGTTACTTAGTTGCATCGGCCGAATAGACATTCCATGGCGCGGCAGGAATACAGTGAAGCACGTCACCTGACCTGCGCATGCTTTAGCCGATGGGATGGCGTCGCATGCCGAGTGCAGGTTGCGCGCGAGTCCTTGCCAAGCTTCTGAAGCTGCCCTGTTCATTGAAGCGGTTGCGCCAGTCCATGCAGCTCCACACGTAGACGTTAGGGAAAAACATTGTTTCAGCTACTTTGAGAAGACCGCACATGGCGCCGAAGTCTTAGAGGAAATAGAAACACCTCCAAGACACGGAGACATTCTTGATGCACGCTGTAAGGTGCAGTCGGTGTTTAGAAAACTGTTGGGCGTGTTGTCTAATCTGGATCTAGTTTCGACGGAGATTATTTCATCGCTGTCCGTGGGTGCCCGAAGAGACATCTACCGCTAAGGTACTGGAGCATTGGGACATAAAACGATTTAAGGTTGCTGCAGGCTCTGTGGCCCATACTTCCTGAACACCGGAAGGAACCAGCCGCACGAGTAGTTGTCTCAGAAACTGGGGAAGTGTCGACGCTGGTACCCCCGTTATTAAAAAAGTGTAAAATAGACTTCCAACGTTTGCGCGTTGCATAATGCCTGATGGATTAGGCATGATGGCTCGGCCTGAACGTGATGCAGCCTGCTGGGTAGAGAAACACAACTTTTGGCTCACTGAGGCCCCACGGGGATTTACAGTGCATGCATGTCTGAAATGCTCAAAAATCACTTACGAGCTGATC
>NW_013565613.1:0-3538 GCF_000499605.1 Eimeria maxima | reverse complement strand
TGTGTGTGTGTGTGTGTGTGTGTGTGTGTGTGTGTGTGTGTGTGTGTGTGTGTGTGTGTGTCTGTGTGTCTGTGTAGTGTTGTTACGTGGGTTTGTAGGTGCGTGTGGGTGATTTTGTGCCAGGCAGGAGGCAGTTGAGATGCGTGCAGCAGAGAGGTAGCTGTAGTGATGAGTGTGTTCCGCTGTGTTGGTTATGGCGTGAGACTTTAGGCAAAGTTCGTTTGGTGGTGCTTGAACTTCGCACGTGACAGGAGTTGGTATGTTGGCGGTTAGGAAGGAGAGTGATGCATATGCAGCAGAGTGGATGTTGAGGATTATAGTTGCCTGTGTGGGTGTTTGATATTTGCTACCAATGTGGAGTTTGACGATCTAGGAGGGTTAAGGAACGTGGGGAGCATGGGTGGTTTTTCGTGAATTAAGATGGAATGGTTGGTTACAAGACTCGCTGGGGAGACATGCGTTTTTGTTTGGGTGTGTTTGTTTATGATATTGCTGCTGAGGTTCGTTTGTAGGGTGGTTAGAGGAGAGGTGTATTGTGTTGGTTAGCGGACGGCAGGTGTACGGGTTGGGATGTTGAGGTTTGCGCGGAAAGTCGTTGCTGTGTATGGGGAGCGGGTGGATATAGCTGTGGTTGGTTGAAGTACGCAGGATATCTGGCGGAATACTTGTTGGTCGCCTCGGTGTTGGATGTTGGTGTGTTGCAGTGTGCCGAATGCTAGGCAAGTGGGTTATTGTGTTGTGTTGTTGATGGTTGTCTTGTTGGGCTGTGGATTGTTTTATATGAGGCACTGTGCTAGAAGGAATGTCGTGGGATTGTGAGCGCGTTTAACAGCACGTGGAAAATTGTGTGGAGATGTGTGGAAGTGGTGTTTACGTGTTGTAGAGTTGCGAAGGGTAGGTTGGGTAAGTTGTATGATATCACGGCGATTGTGTGGAGTGCAGATGCGTGTGTTTGTCCGCGAGTGTGGAGGTTTTGCGCCGTGGATGGGGAGCCGTTTGATTGAGTGGAGCGGCGAGGTAGTTGAATGCGGAGTGTGTTGCGTTGTGTTTGGCATGGTGTGCCAGCATCGTCGAAGTGTTTTTTCAGGCGTTTGAATTTCCAACCAAGAAGGAGATAGTACGTTTTGGCGTTTAGCATGTAGCGGGGTTTAACAATCTGGCGCAACTGGGCTTGTATGTGTGACGAAGGGTGGAGAACGACACTATACGATTAGACGGGTGTGTTGTGTATCTTGTTTGGGTGTGTTTAGGTGTGGCATTGTGGCATGCCTCGTGGATGTGTTGACGGAGTTGCGTGTAGCTGCAGGTGTGGGTAGAAGAGTGGCGTATTGTGTTGTTGGTAGGGGCTAGATGTGCGGCACACGCGCTTCTGCTTAAGCATGTAGTAGGAGGTGTATAGGGAGTGTGGGTGTATACGGATGTTTTTGGTCGGAGTAGTTTTGCGTTGGTGAGGGAATTTTTGTTGCCCAGCCAGGTGTTGGTAAGATGCGTATTGGAGTGTGTCGAGTGTTGGGGAGGTTGGTGATATATGCTGTGTTATCGGGGTGTGTTTATTGTGGTTGTGGGTTGTGTTTGATAGGAGGAAGTGCGTAAGAAGGATTGTAGTGCGTTTGTGAGTGGGTTGAAGAGAACGTAGGCGGACGTTTGTGGGGGTGTTTGCGAGTGCGGTGTACGTGTTGCGGACTTGAGAAGCTTGGCGTCGGTCTGTTGTTTGATGTGAGGCGTATGCAGATTGGAGGTGAGGGCTTGTGGTTGTGGGTTGTTGTTTGGTTTTGTGTAGAGGGAGCAGGCAGCGTGTGGGGAGCATTGAGTTGGCTGAGTGTTGCATGTGGT
This sequence comes from Eimeria maxima, assembly GCF_000499605.1. NCBI lineage: Eukaryota > Apicomplexa > Conoidasida > Eucoccidiorida > Eimeriidae > Eimeria > Eimeria maxima. Next base: position 1,705 of record NW_013565613.1, on the reverse strand, counting down.
ACACGGTGTAGGGAATTCGATGAGATGGCAGGCGAAGTTTTGTTGGAGATGTCTAACGTTTGTGCTAAGTGGGGGAAAGTGCGCGGTGAGAATGGCAATTATATCTGCCAGTGGATGTTAGTGTGACGGAGTATATTTTGGAGGCATGGGTAGGTATCTAATATATGATACTTTGTAAGTGTTCTACGACATAGCGTGTTTAGGCGGCGTGGCGAGCATGCGTGTGTTTGTATGAGTGTAGCTGGCGAAGAACATTACAACATTAGATGGGGATGATGTGTGATCGGTTTGGTTGGGTTTTGGTGTTGCACGTCCTGTGGGTGCTTTCCGGGTCTTCATTCTCATTGCGATGGAGAATTGAGGAGTGCAGCATTGGGGTGGTGATAGCAGGATATCTTTGGGGCAAACCAATTGCAACTCATGCAGAGAGTAGGTGTTGTATATGTTGTATGGGTGGGTACGTGTGTGCTTGGTTGCAGTAGGTGGTGGTTGTTGGCGAAATGTCTGTTACAAAGCTACGTGTTGGATGGGGCTATGTATAATTATGCGGAATGCTAGGCAGGTCGGCATTTTGTGTCGTGTTGTTGAATGATAGCTGTTGCGCGTGTGGGTTTTATTATCGACGTTAGGGTGTCCTTTGGTGTGGCATGTTGTGTGCTTGTGCTCCCCGAGTTAAGGCTATTCCGAGTTAAGGCTATTTGCGAGGGAGGTTAGAGGGGTGGAGCACTGCGTGGGTGATGGGAAGCTACCTTTGGGCCTAACGAGTTGCACACTTCCCAGCTAGTAGGTGTTTCCTACGGTCCGTATGCGGTGTGGATGTTCGCAGTGGATGTTGTTGGTAGGTGGAATGTTTGTTACTGAGCTACGAGTTGGGCGTTGTTGTGTATCGCCATGCGGGGCGGTAGGCCTGTTTGTGTTTTGGGTCGTGTGGTTGAATGGTATTTGTTGTGCGTGTAGGTTTCGTTATAGAAGGGAGTGGGTTAGGAGCAGCACGGCAGTTGAGGTGTGAATCTGCGAACGGTTGCCTGTTACAATGGGTGGATGTAAGTGGGAGTGGGGTAGCTTGGTGTGGAGTGGCGAAGGGGAGCATGGATGTGTTGGTTGTTATCATGAGTGTCTGCTGAGCAGGTGGCTGTTTCTCTGTGGAGGTGGGTAATGGCGGTTGGGGCGCTGGTGTAGGTGCAGGCCCTGTAGCGCGGAGGCAGTGGAAGGGGTCTCTGTTGTGTTGCATTGGTTACGGAGTGACACAGGTGGCGGATTAGTTTAGGCGGTGTTTGAGGTACTCCCTACTAAGCGGCTAAGTCTCAATAAGCCGGCAACAGTGTTTTGAGGGATGCAGAATGTATGTAGTGGGCAAGCGACAATGTGTCTGTGCCTGCGCGTGTAGCTGATGGGAATTGGATATTGTGTTGGCATGGGTGGGAGTTTGGTATTTGATACTTTTCATTATTTTGTTGTTTTGTGCAGGCTTGCGAATGTGGCGGCCATGAGTGTATTTGTGTGCGGGGAGGTGCGGAATGAAACTATAAGATTAGATGGCTGGGATGTGTGGTTTTGTAGGGTGTCTTTTAGTGTGGCATGCTTTGGGTATGCGCACGTGGAGTTGAGGCTATTTGCGAGGAAGGTTAGAGGGGCGCAGCACTGCACGGGTGATGGGAACGTACCTTTGGGCCTAACGAGCTGCACACCTCCCAGCTAGTAGGTG
>NW_013565612.1:0-2221 GCF_000499605.1 Eimeria maxima | reverse complement strand
ATATATTATATATTATATATTATATATTATATATTATATATTATATATTATATATTATATATTATATATTTGTATATTATATATTATATATTATACAATATACAATATATATATAGTACATATATATTCTATATTATCTATTATAGAATATGTAAGGGGCGCATCGTTAAACAGAGGCACTGAGGGCAGGAGTACGAGCCCGGGCGCATGCAGCTGCAGTAGACGTTTCTACTGTTGCTGCGCATGCACAATTTTGGGGCTTTGTTTGTGTTGCTGTTCGAGCTGCAGGAAGAGTTTGTCTCCGAGAGGGATTTAGAAGGACTTGCAGGCAGAAAGAGGAGACGAGCACGAGAGAGGGGACGAGAAAAAGAGGAGAAACTGCAGCAAAAGAAGCAGCGCGGCAACAAATGGCAGCCAGAGGACGGAGACAATGCAAATGCCTCGAAACCCCAACATGTTAAAAACAGAAACAAACCTCTGCTTATGATTCAGCAAGTAAGGGCATCTTGTCTCCCTTTTTGCCTGTCTCTTCCCTTCTTTTTAGCTGTATATGCAATTACCCCGAGGGCAATTTTGAGATATCCGTCTCCTGTGCATCTCTGTTTCCTGTCTCCTCTTAGTACTCTTTTTCATATTTTCGGTGTCTCGGCCCTTCTCTCAAGGGCACAAGAAGAACCCCCTTTTTGTCTTCTTTTCCCCTTAGCTGTATCCGTCTGCCCCGTTTGCATTCTTGAGCCTATGGTGGCTGTCTCGGTCACGGTTTGTGTGGTGGCTCCTGCTGCATGTATTTAAGGGTTGTCTGGAGGTGTCTCCTTTCTGCGTGTCTCCTCGTGCTGCCTCCTCCCCCCTTGTCTCTGCCGTCTCCCCCCACTCTTAAAGTATAGTGTCCCTTTCTGTGGTGTGTTTGGCTCCTCAGAGCCGCCGCGTACGGCAGAAGAGGTTGCTCAGCGTGAGGGAGAAAGCAGCAAACATAAAAAGGCAAATTAAGAACCTGAAAAGGAGTCAAGTTGGCAAGACTCGGAGACGCAGGCGGTAGCCGCCAACCGCCCCCACACCTCCGCTAACCTCAGCTACCTGGCCAGTCAGCTGGCCAGCTAGCTAAAACGGAAACCGTACAGAATGCTGGCCGCAGCGATATGGGCGAGCGGGCCAGTTTTTTTGCAAGCTGTGCTAGCTAGATGGACACCCCAGCTCATCCACCTTATCTAGCTAGCCAGCAGGCACATGGCTGGCCGGCCAGCTAGCTAACGAACTATACCCAGCTAGCAGGCTCTCTAGCCAGCTCGCTGCTGTGCCCTTGCCAGCTCATTGCAGGCTTAGCTACCTAGCTATCTGTGTGAGTGTGACTGGTGATATCGAGGCTAGCTAGCCCACAAGCTAGCTAACTAGCCACCACCGACGCTGTGTGGTTAGAAACTGGCTCGGGGTGATGTGTTAGCGTATCCCTTGGCGGCAGCTGTGGGCGCCCCTACACGTGCTACAGATTTACTTGCTGGACAAAAAAAAAACAAAACCCCTAAACGCTTCAGATCAGGGAGCCCTGCGCCGTCCGAACTGTGGAGTTTTGGGGGGCCCATCCTCGTCTGACAATAGTTCCAATTCTGCGGGCCCCTCGGGAGTGGGGGGGAGAGGCCCCCTTAGGTCTTCCTGCGGGAAAGTCAGGGGCCTCAGTGTGCCCCCCTCTTGGGGCCCCTCCGAGTTTCGAATCGAAATGTTTGTCTTTGGCAGACCGCGAGTTATGTGCGTTAACGGAGCGGGCACTGGAAATGGGGAGAGGAGTTGGGGGTTGGTTTCGTGGGCGGGATTTGCTGCACCTCCTGCTGCGGTTCCTGCTGCTGGTTGTGGAGGGGCTTGCTGTAGCAGACCCACCCTGCATCCGTCCAAGATATACTTGTAGCTAACCCAAGGATGGGCCTGAAAAAACTCCTTAGAAGCATCTCGGCCCCCAACCGACAGCAGCAGGGATGATCCTCCTGGGTGGAATCGAAGGTAAGACGAGACGTCGTATACAACGCCTTCAAGGGCCACCCAGCAGTCGCTGCGGGTGCAGTGTTTCTTTAGCTGCAACACCACCAGCAGCACCAGTAGCAGCAACAACAGCACCACCAAACGCACACCACCAAACGCAAACACACTCAGAGAGCCACAATACAATCTTGTCAATAGGTTTACGTATATAAACACACATTGATATATATATATATATATATATATATATATA
>NW_013565611.1:0-3562 GCF_000499605.1 Eimeria maxima | reverse complement strand
TCGGTAAACTAGATGGTGAGATAGCTAGAAATGTGTGTTCGGCTACAGTTAAGCGTATTGCGTTCGAATGAGCTACAGCAGACTGTGTAGGTTTGGTATCTCGCAAGAACTTTATCGCGCAGGCTTCTGATGGACTCTTGCCCATGTAAGTATCCAGGCATTTGGCGGGTTCTGTGTTGACTGGGACGCCACAGAATGACCCTCATTAATATAAGAACGTGCGTCGGATGGGTTATGCGTCATTGTGGTATCCCTCGTGTGTATGCTGCTATGTCGCTCTGCGAATCCTGTGAGGCCGTTTGATTCTCCTGCAAAATCGTGCTGATCCTGTACTTGGCATCCATTCAATGACTTTCCTTTCCGTTGACGGATTAATGTATGGACGCAACTTGGCGGCTGCGCATCCTCTGCATCCGTGGGAGCAAACGTTGGTTTCGTTCTTGTGTATGGGTGAATTGATACAGGACATCTCAGAGATGATGCTTTGCAAGTTCGAAGGACAAACGTAGAGGAAAAGGGTTTGCTTTGACGCTGCCGTTTGCACTCTAGTTTGGTGTAGACCCTTGCATATATCCTTGCATGACAGCTTTTATGTAGACGTGCAGCTTTCCCCGGCCCCAGCATCTGTCGGGCTGCACCAGCTTGTACGTTGTGAACACACGCTTGGCTGTCGTGAAGTAGTGGTTGCTGTCTACGCTGAAGCTGTTGATAGCCGCGATACTAGTAGTCGCTCGATTATTATGCCTGTATAAGCGGGTTTGTTCTCCAAAGGCACGAACGTAATGGTGACTTCCAAACATCGACGCCTGTGGTTCTGAGACAACCAGGTAGTGCGTTCCAAAGCTAGTGGAACTTTTTCTGAAAGTTGTGGCGGCTGCATAGGGGAGAACGCCTTAGCCCTTGGTGGTTGATGCTGAAGAATCGCCTTGCATTGTGGGCTAAAATCTGTGTACAAGTGATTGCAGATGTACAATATCTAAAACCGGCCGCACGCAAGGCACTTGTAGAGATACGTGAGGTTATGTGGCAGACGATTACCGGTGTCAGACCCCAGGTCTGCACGCCAAAGTTCAGGTATGTAGGTGACTACTGCGTCGTGCATATTTCGTAGTGCCAGGATATGTTTGCATCTCTAAGAGGTGATTAACACACGTTGACGTGGAACGCAAAAAGTGTTAAGTGCACAAACGCTTTTTCAATGTGCGCGCTTTGGAAACAGGTCTTGCCTAGTCTAACCTAGCAGGCAAAATTTTGCCGTTCGTACTGTGTTTTCGTGGTTATCAGCCCGAATCCTCACTGTGGAAGCTTGTTGTGCAGGAAGTAAACTACACCCCATTTTATTGTTGGATATTTGCATGCTCGCTGCCTGTCTATGAGGCGACGGAACATGGATCCCTCAAGTAGGTTAAATGCGCATGATGTTCTGCAAAAGGTATAACCTGCGTTTCCAGCCTCTATAAGCCCGCTAACAACAGACCACCCAGTAGAATGGTAATCGTAGGGTGGCACATCCCGTTGGTCTGCAGGCAGTCAGTCTCGTCGCATCTAGTTGGGCTCATCGGGAGTGTGGGTTAATCATACTAAGGCAATTTCGCTCTCTTTCGGTTTCTATAAGCAGCACGATGTCTGGCGCTGATACGTGTGTACCCCTTGGTTGGCCCACTCGTGTATGCTTTTTCCCAATTTCACAATGCAAATCACACACGAATTGTAGCATTTGGTGGACCACTTGGCCACAGAGTTTATGGCTCATGCGTTTGTGGGTGTTTCTCCGATTGCTGCAGAAAGTTCGTCCCGTGTTTCAACTCTTCTTGGAATGGGGTCACGTTGCTCTTCTTTCGCGTATGCGAAAGGGTGGTGGGTGCCGGTGAAGCATCGATCAATTCAAAATAACGCCCCGTCACAGAAATCGTGCAAACGACGGTACAGGGGATTTCTTGCTGGCGTGCGTGTCAAAACATATATTGAAAATTTGCATTCTCAACTGTGAGCAAATTCGTTAGCGGCGATATGGCGATAGTCGGGTGGGTTGTGGGCTCGTCGGGGTATCGAAACCGCGTACATCCACAGAGTGTCCCGCCATGTGACAACTCTCTGTGCATTATATATATGTTTTATGAAATTAACTTCAATATCTTCTTGGAATGGGGTCACGTTGCTCTTCTTTCGCGTATGCGAAAGGGTGGTGGGTGCCGGTGAAGCATCGATCAATTCAAAATAACGCCCCGTCACAGAAATCGTGCAAACGACGGTACAGGGGATTTCTTGCTGGCGTGCGTGTCAAAACATATATTGAAAATTTGCATTCTCAACTGTGAGCAAATTCGTTAGCGGCGATATGGCGATAGTCGGGTGGGTTGTGGGCTCGTCGGGGTATCGAAACCGCGTACATCCACAGAGTGTCCCGCCATGTGACAACTCTCTGTGCATTATATATATGTTTTATGAAATTAACTTCAATACAAGCTAGTATGTGGCATGAAAAGACAAACTCGTAGAGAGCCACAAGAAGCGAATGCCCCAGCAGCTGAACTTTGGTTTTGCTTCAACGTTCCAGGACTTTGAATGAGCCTGCAGCCGCTCGCAACACGTCGTTGTGCAGTGCAGGGTGTGCAGGTAAGTAAACGTAGAGGCACTGAGGTTGGGTGGGTATTCATACAGAACAGTGCAACCATGGGGTGTAGAAGAGCATACGCCAGCACGAGCACAGTCCCTCATCGGAGCCGCTTGCCATAGGCGCAACAGAAGATGCTTCGAAATGCGTTGGAAGGATCCAACGGGTGCCATCTGGATAGCGAAGGTTTTGCGTCTGCCACCAAATATGTAGGGGAGCATCGTCGTGAAGAACCATGGCGGAAGCGCTCGCAAGGCATGTTATTAGCCAAGGTTAGCTGAACGTCGTAAAGTTCCGGATGCGAAAGCTATGTATCCAGCTCAAGTAAAGATACATCTGTAACACTTTCGTGAGTAGGTAACGAGCAGGCATGCCGTGTGTCGAGCGGTACGTATTGGCACTGCAGAAAGGTCACAGCATTTGCCTCCATACAGGAGTCATACGGAAACAGAAAGTGAGTGCCGTCTTATATCAACGCTAATCTTCGTGGTCGTTGTACCAGTAAACCGCCGCCTATGCTGCTGCCACTACTGCACGCGTTTGCAAGTGTTTCGAGTGATGCATACCATTTCTGTTCGTGGCTAATCTCCATCAACGGAGCAGCCAAAACCGGTTGGAGGTTTTAGCTGTGCTGAAGAGAATCCGCTATATTTTCCCATCCTGCAATAAGCGCTACCAAAGGCCTATATTAAGTTAACGTCCCCATCGTGCCCAGAATAATCCCGAGGCAAACATTCTGATTACAGCGTTTGTAGGCTTGACCGCAGTGGCAGTGTGCTGTCGTAATATCCGAAGCTTGGACAACCATGCATACAGAGCTGCAAAGTTCATTTATTGTGCAATCAATTTCTTTTAGATGTGGGTATAGGTTTGTAAACGCAAGTGGCTTAGTAAGCGCATTGCACACTTTAGCATTCCACTGGATAAAGTGAGACTGTAACCCACAGA
>NW_013565609.1:0-38503 GCF_000499605.1 Eimeria maxima | reverse complement strand
TATATATATATATATATAGCTTGTTCCTGCATTCCCTCCTGACCCTCCCAGCTCTGCTGCGCGGCCAGAGATAGCCCCACTCGCCAATGTACTGCGCTTCCCTTACAGAAACAGGCTTCCTACGTCAATGGCATCAGTTGCTGGTGCTGCAGCAATACGTATTCCTTTGCTGTGCGTTCGCAGCAGTTTTTCCTTTCCCGTTTCCTCTATTGCGTGAGCAGATTGCATCTCATTTGGTTGTTGCTCTAATATCTGTATTAGTTAGGATTCAGCGAGTTTAGACTGGAGCAGCGGCAGCAGCAGGTGCACCTGGGAATACCCACATGGAGGCGCAGTTTGCTCGAGGGCAGATACTAGAGAAATAGCTTCTGCTGTAACCCCACGTCATCCTCCACTCTGACGTCTATTTGGGGGGTGACTTTATACATATAAGACATGGGATGCCTAAGTTTCTTCATGTAAACTTCAGTCGACTTAGCGGCTTGTGAGTGCTTCCTCGGTGGCCTTTGGTGAGTCTGGGGGAGGCCTGCATCACGTGACATCACTGCTTGTATTTACAGTTTGTTCCCAGCCGTCTCCTCAACTCGGTTAAAGAGTTTGATACGGCGGTAGATCGCCGTCAGTGTTTACTTAAGGGATAGTGAGCTTACTGTAACTGGAATGAGAGTCCTCGATCGCACCCTGGCAAGGGCGTAAGCTACAATTGTTAAAATGCGTTAGACAAAACATCCTCAAAAGCATCTGACCCCAAATCAAGTCCCAAGAAACCCTACACAGATAGGCTGAAGGACCTAGACATGGTGTGCAGAGGTACCCAAGGACCCTTTTGACGCGTGCACTGACAGTACGTCGTTTTTAAACACTCATAGGGCCCTTGGGGACTAATGTGTACAATGCTTTCCTTGGCCTATTCTTATGGGAACTGTGGGCATATCTACATTGGCAACGGTACTGTGACGTAAATGTAGGGCAAAGAATGTTATTTAAGGCCACTAACTGGATGTACCGGTACAGGGACCGCCTAGTAATGCGAATCGGTTTGGGCTCGCTCCTACGTGCGGTCTCCGCCTACTAATACCAGTGCGAGAGCATATTGACTGCAAGAGTACTTTTTATATTGAAATAGGAGTGCAGCCCCGAACAAGGCAAAAGCACGGAGACTTCGAAAAACCCAAAAGAGTAAACCACCGAAGCCTGCATCGAGTGGTATGTGTGGGTGCCTACACAATGTTCTGGCTAGCCAGGTGCTGCCCCTCAGCCAAAGCCCTAACTTTTCGACCTTCCAAAGGATATTAAAAGCAAGCTAATGTATATGATTAAACATATTTTACAATTAACGCAGTTTACGTCGAAGCCGATACAGAATCGAGAGCTGGTACGATGGCGTGTCGTCTATGCCCAAGTTGTTGGGATTGTCTGCACGGGAAAGCCAGTGTAATTTATTTTAGAAGTAATCCTCTTAATTTCAGATAGGGGAAAGGGCATACCAAAGATATTTAGGGAACCCGCTGGCTGCACATGGCAACGAAAACCTGGCGGCTAGCCGGCAATGCATCGCGCTGCAGGCCGCGTCCCGCATTGTTGGAAGGCGAAGCCGACAGGCGGTTGCGATTTCCGTTGCATTTCCGTTCAGGACTCCTCCCTTCTGCACCATTAACCTCTGAATTCAAAACCACCATAGAAGCTTCTTTTAGTGATGATCTACACCTCATTATATCTTCTTCCGTTTGCCTGTCTCCGGTCAGTCGTCACTCCAGCAGGCTTAATCCACTCTTCCTGATCAGCCTAGGATTGACTCTGGCTAGCGCGTTAACACGCCGACGCTTCTGTCAGTTTTACTATTCTTGCCTCCAATTCCCATCTTGTGCTTTCTTCTTCTCGGTCTGTTCTTCATCAGAAACAACTCTCCTGCCTTGCCAAGATCGTTCAACCACGGGGACCGACGACACTCGCAGCTCGTTGCAGTCAGCCCGGTGAGACCGCTGAACAAGCGTTTCAATTCCTGTTTTTGTGACTTATTTGGGTATATTTATGAACCTGAAAAGAAAAGTGGAAGGTTGTAGCGGTGAAGAGTTGAGTCCTGATGCTCTTCCCTTCGCAGCATAGCACTGGTATGAGTTGCCGGGTGCAGCGGGATCAGCAGGAAGAGAGGAAGTCCCTACGAAATTCCCCATATTAATTATATTTGGCACACTCCACTCCGACACTTGGTTTTTGCTTCACAAGTTTTCCAAGTTGCTCAAGTATTACCATGCTGATGTTGACAGACCTGTCGTTGTTTGTGCATAACTATGCGTTTGCTCAGTGTTGAAAGGGCTCCTCCCTTATTCCATTATTTCCAAAGATCAGGAAAATGGGTCAATCCCTCACCACCCAGGAAAAGCACAATATCAAGCGTGAAATCTACACGCTGTATCCCGGCCTCGAGCAGCAGCTTGAAATGGCATTTAGCTGCCATGACGTGGAGGGGACCCTTGCTCTCCCATATGCCACCCTCGAGCCCGTCATTAGGCATTTGCTGATGCAGTACGGGTTAATAGAATATGTTACTCGATTCAGCAAAGAATCAGGTAAGTCAGAATAAAACAATTATATCCCCTCTACATGCAGGGTAGCATTTGCAGCTAGTATGGTGTTGGAAACCGTGTACGCATTCCATTGTAATTTATCTGCACGAACTTGGCCGCATTATAAGCATGTGGACAAAATAAGTGTTATGTTGTCTCTCATCTTGCAGGAGCCCTCGATCCTGCCCATGTGCGTCACGAACTGGCGGAATTCGGTGTTGCCACCACACGGCTCTTCGGTGATGCAAATCTTACCGTCGAGGATTTCAAGAGCCTTGCAGTTGTCTGGCTGAAAAAGATACTGGACACTCATGCAGGCATGCCGGCTTCTTGCGTACACTTATCACCCCTATTACTTTTTTGAATTCATTCTTTTTTGTCGCTTATATTTTCACTGCTCTTCTTAGTATCCCGGGGTTGCTGAGAACTTGCTGCTAGCTTCCCCCCAATGCAAAATGCGCAAAGGTGGCTTTGTTCTGAGAGTATTTTTATTCTGGTTTCGTTGGTGTTTAAATCCGCCTGTTGCAGACGATCAAGCAGAATGGATGGAAAAGCTCAGAGCTGACCAGGAAGAACAAAGCGCGAACTACGCGAAGGCGATGAAGGAATTCCAGGAGCAGTACGTCAAGCAACAAGCTGTGTATCAGCAGGGACTTGAGGAGCAACAGAAGCAAATACAGGATTGGAACAGGGTGAGGAAAGCAGCAATAATCAAATGAAGATGCATGTCGTTACCATCGACTACGACCGCGTCGGCCTGGATGCATATGCAGGCCTTCCGCAGGCACATATCGTTCTTTCTGAGCACCTGAGCTGGGGCCAAACCCAATTCACACACCAAAGAGCACAGCCAAAAGGCTCCCAACCGAATCCTTGCCTGTCTTTTTTGCTGCAGCTACTTGAGGACGCACACAAGACCCAGCAGCAGATATACGATGAGGAGGTTAGGCGCATGAAGGAAATTCAGGAGAGGGAGGCACGGGCATCCGAAATTGCTCGTCAGGAAGAATTAGAGCTGATACGCAAGTACCAGCAGAAGCTCGAGGAAATCGCCAAGGCAGAGGGAGGGAAATGCTTTGTCTACCCAGCAAGCAAAACGCCATACGGTGCCTGCGCCTCTGCTGGAGCTCAAGAGCCTTGCAGGAGAAAGAGGAGCCATGCCCGTAGGCAGCCGGCCAAAGGCTGTTGCTGACGAATTTAATTCCTAACAAAACACTGCACTACTTCCGATAACTGTGAAGTTAGCAATTATCTAGAATACAAGTGTGTGTGCCTGGAAAGACAAGACACACTCATCAGTCAGTGGCAGTGGAGCAGCTGCTCTACAACCCCAAAAAGAGGTCACCCGCGCTTTCCACGAAGCGAGCTAACCATAAGCAGAATGCACTACAAGGAGGTTAAAGAATTATAGAACTGATGTGGGGCCACAACGTATTCGTGCAGGCAAGGCCCCCTGCTAGCAGATTTTGTACAGCAGGTCCCGAGATATACAAATACGCAGCGTCATTACCACCGCACGCCCCCAGTGGACCTAGCAGAGGCATGGAAGAAACGGTTCTGCTTCGCCTCGTTAATCCGAGCATGGGGCTCGGCTTGGGCGGGCAAACCACATGGCGTGTCCAACAATTGATTTGTCGTGCGCTGCTTGCGGCATTTTGCGGCCGTAAGAGTATTTGACGGCTATGAACTTTATGATCTGCTTTAGTAAGACGTATATGCGACCTGCTGAATTACACCCCTACTTACAGTGTGCAGGAGGCCGCGGGGGTCACAATTACTGTGTTTAACTGTTTGACACGCATGATACAATGTAGTTAACACTCCCTTGGGTGTTATACTGCTCCAACTGTGAAAAGTAAGCAGAAAAGACGTAATTACGGGATATGCCCTCCCACTCCGGTTGCTATGAGCAAACAGTAGCAGCTAGCTGTAACGTCTTGAAAACAGGCGTGCTCTGCAACTTCCTTGCATGATGCTTATGATAATTAGACGAACTACAACAATAAAGAATAAAAATGGGATCTGTTGGAAGCGCCAAGGAAAGAAAGACAACGAGCTTGTTGTTGCACCTGTCCACCTCTAGTAGGGACGCTGTTACATTGTGTTGCGCCAGGCGGAACAGACCCCAGCAGTTCGGCGCCCTACTGCAAAACAAAGAGCAGGCTATGTTTAATTGAAATATTTTTTATTGAAGGATGATTATGAATGCTGCTCTGTGACGTCTGGGGCACACTTGGAGGCCCACAGTTCCAGAGCCTCCCGTCTCCAGGTGGTCAGTCTACTGCGGTTCAGTCGTTGGCGGTCTGCAAATGCACCTGGCTTTACTGTAATATCCATACCAAAGCGATCGCTAGTCATCATTAAGGGGTTGAATGCGGGAGAAAAAGCACCAATTGTACTGCAGCGCATAGGCCACTCCACTGTAGCGGCGTAACGGAAGATTTAAACTTTCTACCGCTGTTAGCCCACTAATTCGAGTTTCTGTGATCATCACACCTCCAGCGATCCAATTGCAAGCGGTAATTCAGACGGTGGCATGCGCTAATGAGGTCAACATTCCCGGCCCTATGGTGGACAACTCTCCGGGGTATGATGGTTTGCTGTGGTTTAAGGGTTTAAGTACATTGGACCGTGGAAGTTGGCAGACAGTAGAAGGATTTAGATTCAGCGTCTATATGCAGAGTCGGATCTCGGCAAAAGGTTAGCAGCTACGCTCCCACAGTGATGTAGCAGAACGACACACGTGCAGGTACTTTTTCAATACTTTACGATTGCGGCACTGATCTGGTCGTTAGTTATACTAAGCGGCCCAACAGTATTGTCACCTAGTCTTTGCGCATAGTATTCGCCCCATGGCGTCTCCCACAGCGGGCGGTTTGTGTGGCGAGGCCGCTCGCGGAGAGGGAGTGGCCGAGCAGTCGATCGGCGGAACAGCCATCCGTTTCCAAGAGCCATTGGATCGCTCTCCTCCAAGTTCCGATTTCTCAGAAAGTAGCGGCACGACGAACAGCGACGACGGTGCGCTGGAGTGTGATGTTGGCCCCTGTGAAGCGAGAGATTTTCAAACCCCTGGGCAGCTTGCCCTAGAGCCTCCAAAGCAGCAGACCGTACCCAGCCTTGTTGCAGAAACATTACGACGCACAGCACCGTATGGCTTAGTTCAGAGCCCTAAATGGTCTTTACCCTCCCCTACGGAGGAGGAACCCAAAGGAGAGTACCGACGGCGGCGCCGCCCAACGCCGATCCTGCATTCGCTATTAAGTGATCGTGAGCACAGAGCCAACGAATCTGCAACCAGGAAGACGAGACGCAGCCGTGCGAAGTCTCTTGCAGCACTTCAGCACATACCTACGTCAGAATCAACGGTCCCCAAGCACGTGAGCTTCCTGTACGACACGTACATGAACAACTCGCCTTCAGCAGCCGATCGCGGTACGAAAAAGAGTACCAACTCCGCTGGAGCGGTGGAGAAGCTTATGCCAATGCACACCGAAAATGAAAGTTCTGCAACACAGAACCAGGATTTGGATGAAAATGGCTACGCTGACTTGACAAAAGTGAGAACAGAGCGAGACGCTGTGGCGTTCTTCGCGCGACACGGGAGCACAACCAAAACTAAGTTTCTCTTCTGTAATAGGGCGCCCACAGACCCACTGGAGTTCGAGCCCTACAAGCTTGTGGTTGTGCCACAAACTCAAGTTAACCCCGAGCATTTTACTATATCGGAAACGGCAGTCATGCACATTTGCCCGGGAAAACCGTCTGAGTGTTTTCGCCAAGATGAGTGGATGCGGCAAGCGTTCATTCACTCTCTCCTGCGGACCCTTTCGTTTTTCAAGACCTTTGTTGCCCGCAAAGTCTTGTGTCTGTGGAGCCATGAATCGAGAAAGCACGTATTCGAGGAGCGGAGGGTAATGCTGTGCAGAACGCTCTTTATAGCAAAACCCATTTATGCCGAACACCTTATGCAAATCCACAAAGTCCTTGCCGGCGTCAGCGAGGTCAAATTGGTTGAGCTGCAGCCTGGACTATACGATATTTCCCAATTTACTGCGCAGCAGCACACTTTGCGCTCGGACCCGAAGATTGGAGCAAGCAAGGCGTTGGAGGTCAGCACTGGCCTCTCAAAGAGAGCAAGTGGATGCAATGTGGCCCAAGGCTACAATGCTGGTGGTTGCGCTCCTTCTGCTGCTGTTTGTTCTGTTTGTTGCTTTCCATGCAAGAAAAATAGTAAGCATCGTGTTAGGAATTGCATTAGGCACTGAGAAAAGATCTGGCAATTACGTGCAGGTCAAACAGGGGGAAGCACGAGCTTTGCTTGTTGAGCTAATGCAAAAGCTTCAAGAGGCAACGCAGCTGCCGGAAGTTGACCCGATGCACGCCTGCTCCTCAAGTAAGGGCAAATCCATCTTTCAGGCAAAGCGAGAGGCAGTAGAACAACAGCGACTTATCCGGCAGGCGTACAAGAACCAGGCGCTTTTCGGGCAGTTCGTTCTTCTAGTAGATCTCATTTTCACCATGAGGCTAGCCAAGGTGTAGTTCCACGGCGAATTTAATCACACTGCCAGACAGTCAGCTAGGAGAGGTGTGCTTACTCAGCAAATCTGCAGCGTGTCTCTGGCTAGAGCCCCTGGATACTTGTTACATATGGACACCCAAACTACGTTGGAAATTGAAGGAAAGTGCGTGCATGCAAGGACGTGTGCGTGTTCTGGGTCCTTGTACAGGCCGTCACCAAGGCCGCAGCCAAAATGTTGGAGCGTCTTGGCACGGAGGAAACTTGTGCGAAACTGTTTTCTGTCAATGTTTGCTTTGGGAGTACTAAAGTAGAACTTGATCCGGGTCGTCCAGCTTTTGTCTCCATGCACCGCGAGTGGTGGGAAGGTAGGGTAACTTCCTGAAAAAAATGTCGTTGCCTTCACGCGGCATGATTGAGAAGCTTGCATACACGAATTCCAGTCTCTGCACTGATCACGTACTTCCTTTCCTGGAAAATAAGTAAACAGTAAAAGTGTCATGGGCTTGAGGTTTTTCGAGGGCATGGGAGAACGACGATACACTGTTAGCATAGCCCATTGACCAGCTGGAATACTAATGTGAACCTATTTATCGGCGTTTAACGCAGGAATTGTTTCCACCGTTAGCAGCATCCTTCTACTTAGTCAATGCCGTCAATTTGAAGACTCCGTTATACAAGGTCCTCCGCTGAGCTTGGAATCATTGCTATCTCAATCGAAGCACCTGCAGCTAATGAAGGTACTCAGAAAATCCCAGCAATATAAACGACTCTATTCCCTGCAAAAATTAGGTTGAATCAATTGACTCTCGCACACAATCAGCAGCCTTCCAATGGGCGTGCAACAGCTCCGCAATGCATGTGTCACCGCGTCGGTATTAAGAGGACGAATAACAACTGGCTTATATGCACGGCATGCAGAAACGAATTGAGGAGAGGATCTTGAAGGACTTTGACCGTGCCCAGAAATACTCCGAGTCGTATTTTGGAATCTACAGGTCGACTCCACCATCTCACCTGTTTTCGTATTTACCTGAACCCGAGCGTGGATTCAAAAGTCCTAATAAGAATAGAGCCATTGGTATCTTGAAGAAAAGCTCTGAACTTAACCACTAGCCAAGCGAAACATGCATACTGGGGCGGTTGCTGGGTGCCGCGCAGGCAAATATATGAGTATGGAGAGAACTGGGATGAAGCTGCATTCGCTGACTCAGTCATTGGGCATGATGAATTGTCTACTGAGATGGAGCTTATTTCAGAGTTTGAAGAGAAGCTTGACAAACTTAATCCAGTGCACGTTGTTGGGCTGTTCTCAATAGAGGCACGCAGCCTCAAATCATCGCTGCAGCCTATTACAGAGAAGGCGCTTACTTTCATGAAACGGCTTCTGTGGAAACTCATGAAAGAGCACGTGAGCACCCCACGACGTCCCCTTACCTGAGGAGCTTGACAGTAGCAAAACTCTCCCTAATTCCATTGTTTTATGAGAGCATAGCACGCCTAAGTCATTACTCAAAGGGGCATTGGGTGTGTTCGCCATGGTTGTCACAATTTTCTTCCACGCAGCTTCCATCCTCCACAGGCTTGCATCTTATGAGTGATTATGATGTTAGGTACGAAGTACTGCGAGTCGATTCGAATCCATAAACAAACGACTAGATGAACGGCCTACGAAGCTGATCCCTTTTGCTTCTTTCGTGAGTAGCTGCAATGAGATCAAGGCACAAATTGAAGACCTTGACCGGGATAAGGTGCGTCGGTGCCTTTAAAAGCATGGATGGAGGATATAATATACAGTAATGGCTCGATATCTCCCAGCCTGCGCCGTTATTGGGCAGTATGCATTCTGCTATATTTGTCTTCTGAAATTCACAGGCAGCTGCTGAAGAAATGTTTTCTTTGTTGAAGCAATACGGTGTTCGGTTGGCTGTTGAAGACACAATTCAACTTGAAAATATGCTGAAGAGTGCAAATGACTTCGAGACATTCAAGCTTCTGGATGCAGCGGAGCATATAAGGTATGGAAACAACAAGTAAAGGGTGCATCCGTTAAGGTATATAATACCGGTGGAAAACATTGTTGAAAGCGCCTCTTTTTCGCCTTCAGGAATAATCTGCAAACCATGAAGGTTGAGCTGAGGGCAAAGGCAGAAGAGGTTGAGAAGGAGATGCAGGGGCTTAACAAACTCGTCAAAGATGGTAGGAAGCTTTGCTATGCAGTCAACACACCACTGCAGCGCCTGTCCGTCTGAAGTATATCAATGAACGTGAGTTGCCGCTGTCACCGTAGCATCCCTGCACTTGAGCCCTTACATGTTTCAGAGGAGTTCTCCAGGATAGAAGCCCTGGATAATGCGACGAAATCGTACGAGCAGTTGAAAACATACGAACAGCGCATCAACTTCGCCTATGGCAAGGCCGAGACCCTGAGAGGTATGGCGGAGCTCCTTGTTCCAGAGGCTCCTGCTGTTATTTCCAAGGAAACAGAAGCGACGCTCCGACTTATCAAGCCCAAAGTGGAAATGTGGCACCAGATTTGCTCGTGGCAGACCGATACAGCTAAGGTAAAATCCAGCTTTGCTCCATATTTTAGCTTGCCTGTCAAATCGCAATCCCGAGCAAATCGCAAACGTACGAAGCTAGGCGAAATCTAGTGAAAAACTACTTCTTATGAGGCTGCCCTGCGCGTCTTTGTCATTTAAGTGGCTTGCCGCACCTTTGGCTTCGCTGGATGCTGAGGAAATTGAAGTTGGGATAAAGAAGTACATGAAGGAAGCCTGCATAGCTCTGCAGAACTTTCCAGGAGACCCCGTTGCAACGGAATTTAAAAAGGAAGTTGAAAGCTGGCTGCTGCGTCTGCCGCTTATCTTGGATTTGGGGAATCCCGCACTTAAGAGGCGGCACTGGGAAACTATTTTTGAGGAACTTGAGTGAGTCAAAGTAGATGATTCTAACACCGAGAAATTGATGTTGGTTTTCCCGCGCATTAGACTGCAGAAGCAATTTCACACTAAAGGATTTAGGTGGTTCTGTGTAGGATCCCCGGCACGGAAGAGTCTACGTGCTTGAGACAACTGGAGGAAATGGACATCTTTTCTAAACGCGACTTCATTAACGAAGTTTCTACTCTTGCCTCAGTGCAACAATCTCTCAGCCAAACGATGGACAAGATTACGGATGTCTGGGAAACACGAGAGCTATTAGTGAAACCCTTTGACGAAGATCCGAACGCCTTTATCCTAGGTATAACCAATTGTGGCTCGCAGTCTAAAAAGGGCACAGTCAGGCAAGGCGTTGCCTGGCCTAGTATTGACTTCCGTATCGTCAGTTTAATATGGCACTATTGTAGTTCCTGCTCCGGTGCAGGTGATATAAGCGAATTGCTCTCTATTGTAGAAGATCATCAAATATCTGTGCAACGCATGTTGCACAACCCGTATGTAGGGGTTCTTAAGGAGAAGGTGGAATTGTGGGCTGGAAAGCTCGATGTTGCTCAACAGGTCTTGGGTAAGGAGTCACTGACCCTAATAGGGGCATCGAGTTTTGTTACCTGCGGCTTTGAGTCCGAAAGTGATTAACTCTCTAGGGGACACAATTTTTCGTTTGAGGCAAGAAGAGCGTCATGGGCAAAGCTTTTGTTGTGACGTTGTTGCAGAGGAACTGGCACAGCTTCAGCGTCAATGGATCGGGCTACAGAGCATTTTTGGCAGTGTGGAGGCCTTGGAACAGCTGCCTGATGATGCAGAGGCATTTGAACAGGTCGACGGATTTTGGAGAGCATATCTGAGGAGAATCAGAGGCGAACAGTCTAATGCTATAACAGTTGTGGAAGAGGAAGGCCTCTACGAACTTCTAGCTGATAAAAATGGAATATTGGCTGCGGTGCAGCGCAAGCTGGAGGTAACTCCAAAACCCCTGTAGGATGGCGTTTGGTTATGATGGGGAAGGGTAGCTGCGCGTGGTGGAGGATTCCAAAGTGAAGGCACTGGTTTCGTGAGTACTCTGCTCAGGACTACCTTGACCTGAAACGGACGGCCTTTCCCAGGTTTTATTTTCTATCTAGAGAGGAGCTGATTAAGATCGTATCTAAGGCTAAACAGCCCAACGCTCTGCAGCACAGCTTTCAAAAGTGCTTTGATGGAATCCGTGCTGTTGCTGTGACATCAAATGGAACCACGATAGAAGGCCTCTACTCTGCAGACGGGAATAAACTTGAACTGGACTCGCCCGTCAGTGCCCTTACTCCAGTCGAACAATGGTTTACCGCACTCGAAGTTACTATGATAGCATCTTTGAAGCGTCGCCTAAAGGCCGCACTACAAAGTCGTGCTGGTGGGGAGCAGGAAGTGCAACAGTGGTTGTATGAGCACCCTGCCCAGTGCATTTTAACGGCAGCAATGATTCACTGGTGCTCCAATACAGAACATGCTCTTCAACTCATGGAATCGGAAGGATACTACGCAGCTTTGGAAGCTCGTCTGCAAGAAACGAGCAATGATATTCAGCAGTGAGAGTCGTTTTAGCTTACCCTCTATTGCAATTATTCAAGAGTCGCAGGCAGAGTACCACGGCAAATTGTGCTGTATGGACGTGGTTAGTACTGTTTTACTAGATGACCAATCCGGGAAGGACTGTCTGCACACCTAACTACGTACTGTTGCTCGAATAAAATGTATGTGCAAAACGATTTGCTTGAGGAGCAACATCCACTCTTGAATCTGAATGTCGCCATGATTGAACTCAGGCTTGCGCTCCTCAGTGCGCAGACAGAGGACCCATCAACTCAAACTTTAGCCCAGTCTCTTCTTGTTTTGATGGTCCATGCACGTGACATCCTTAATACTCTGCTTCAATCAAAATCCATGGGACCTTCATGCTTCGAATGGACAAAGCAGCTACGTTACTATTGGCATTCTGGGGAAGAAGACTGTGACATAGAACAGCTCCAAGCAAAGTATGTGCAGGATATCCTAATAGTTGAGTAGCGCTTCACCAAATATACTCGCCCGTATCGTGTGCCTGAGGAAATCGGGTAGCGTTTGCTGTTTGGTTTTCAGGTTCCGATATAGGCACGAGTATCTTGGCTGCGCCTCGAGACTAGTAATCACTCCGCTGACAGACAAGTGCTTCATAACGCTTACCTCTGCATTACATCTTGGATACGGAGGAGCACCGGCGGGGCCGGCAGGAACAGGTAAGGTGGCTGTTTAATGCGAGCGACACCAAGGGAGAAATAAACTCCATTGATGAAACCACAGGTTTTCAGGACCTAGGCTACCAGCGGGGTATTTTTGCAGGAAATTGCACGAACAATCCTTTTTGATGTCTTTGATACAGGCAAAACAGAAACAGTGAAGGACTTGGCAAAAGCTCTTGGTGTGCCGTGCCTTGTATTTAACTGCTCGAAGGAATTGGACCACCATGTAATGTCCCGACTGTTCAGAGGCCTTGCTCAAACTGGGGCGTGGGCCTGTTTTGACGAATTCAATAGGATTGATATAGAGGTTTTATCAGTCGTTGCGCAACTTCTTCTGAAGATCCAGACGGCCATACGAGCTGAGAAGGACGTAATTGAATTCGATGGAGGGAGCACTCATATTGATAGCAGGCAAGCACAAGGAAGAGTTTCTACCTTACTGTTTCTTGCCTCATCCACAGACCTGGTATCGATGGGAGTGCATGCACTGGTACTTTGCTTATTGTGTGCAATTCAGGGTAGGAATCTGTATAACCAACAATCCAGGCTATGCTGGCAGGACGGAACTTCCTGAAAACTTGCAATCGCTCTTCAGACCGATCTCCATGGTCAAGCCAGATTTCACGCTAATTGCCGAGGTTCTCTTGCTCGCCAACGGCTTCATCACTGCATGTGCCCTGGCAACCAAAGTGGTGCAGGTTTTTTCCATCGCGAATGCTCTACTTAGCCAGCAGACCCATTATGACTGGGGGCTTAGAGCAATGAAAGCTGTGTTGGTAAATGCTGGTGAGTCCACATGTTTTCGTATAATATCTCTGTGTATCTTCATTAGTCCACGAAAAATGCCGGTGCTTGTTCTTTGGCTGCTTATCTGTACAGGGGAGGTGAAGAAGAGGCTACCTGGGCTGGACGAAACAGGGGCTATGATGCACGCGCTCCGATCTATAGTGCCAAGACTTGTCATGGACGATGTGCCTGCATATTTGGGTCTTGTTGCTGAGATGTTCCCTGAGCAGAAAGTACCAGAGGCATCTGATGATCCCTTGAAACTCGCATTTGAAGGAATCCTTCAAGAAGAGCACCTCCAGCCTCTACCTAGGTTTGTGGAAAAAGCAATGCAACTGTACCAGACCCAACAACTCAGGCACGGCGTGCTAGTGGTACGGCGAATCAGGCAACCTATCTACAGTGCTATCTTCTGTTAAGGCTCCATATTTAGTCATCCGCTCAACGCGGCTGTTGGATCCATCCTGAAAGATAGTGGATAAGTTAAAACTTGCCGAGTGAAACTTTTTCGTAGGTGGGGGCTCCGGGAGCTGGGAAATCAACGCTGATCCTCGGATTGTCAAAAGCGCTATCCCAAGTTAACGCAAAACATGAGACTCAGATGTCTGCTGAGAATGCACACCATGAGTCTACAAAGATAGGCATTAAATGCGAGGTGTTAAGGGTAAATCCTAAGGCAATGGAGGAGACGCTGCTCTTCGGAAGGCTGGACCCCAACACCACCGAGTGGCTAGACGGAATCGTAGCATCAGTGCGCTCAACACACTGAACATTAGCTGTGGCAAATAAATGGTATTATTTTGCCAGCAGCCCTCCCTTTCCACGGTATGAAGGAAATTTACACTGCGTAGTTCTGTTTTGCTGCAGCGGGTTAGGGACGCCCTTGCCTCACAAAGCAGTGCCCACAGTTGGCTTGTTCTTGACGGACCTTTAGATCCTAACTGGGCAGAGAACTTGAACTCTGCTCTGGATGACAACAAGCTCCTATGCCTCAGCAATGGCGAGCGCATTCTCTTGCCGAGCAACCTCAAAATTTTCTTCGAAGTTGCCGTGGGTATTGAATCATGCCACACGACAGGAACCAAGATTCATTGGTTACTGCTGCACCTCTATTTGCCCATTGGCATTTATGTGGAAATGAGAAAACGTTAAAATCATTTTGGCATGTCTGGATTGAACTGTGGAGTAGGACTTGGGGGCTGCGTCCCCAGCAACGGTTAGCAGATGCGGAACTGTCTTCATCGACCCTGAACACCGAGGCTGGACGCCCTTATTTCAGTCGTGGAGGCAATCATTTGAGGTTGAGAAAAACAAGTTCGCATCTTACGCTTCTCATATGGAGAGCTGGTGTGTCTCTACTTTTCAAAAAGCTCTAGAGTATATTCATGAGAATTGCAAGGTACGCTTTTCAACGCCGTGTCCAATCATTGTAAGAAGTTGAAACCCGCCGCTATCCACCACCAAATTTCGTTTGAGTCCCTTTCAATTCACAGCAGTGTGTGACCTTCGTATATTTTCCATGGGGGAAAATACAAACTTAATCCCTTTCGAAATGCCAAAAGTGATTCCTCACTCAGGTGGGGCGCTCCGTTTGCTCAGTTTTCGACGCCGTGGAGCGAATCATTTCTTGCAGCATCAGTTTGCCGTCTCCTTACTGCTCTTTTGAGTAGAGAGGCTTCGCAAAACATACCGGCAGAACACAGTTCGGAAATGGTACGAATGCATTTCGTTGTTGCAATGGCATGGGGTATTGGAGGACACCTGGGTGATACGCAGCGAGTTGGTCTCTCACGAGCGTTGCTACCAGACCTCTGCAAAATATGCAAGCAGCTTGAGGGCCTTCTCCCTTCCACAACAATATATGAGATCATGCCGGACGCCGGCACCTTGAAGTTCAAGAATTTTGATGCATCCATCCCTAAATATGCATTTGACGGAGGGCAAACGGGTAGCAACGTTTTTGTACCGACTGCTAGAACGGTTGCTAACTCATTCATTCTGCATACATTAGTGGACGTGAGCTTCCACAGTCGCACATCCCAAATTTACAAGGGGCGTTAAACGCGATAGGACATGACAGGTTTGGCGCACTTTGCCTAAAGATTAACCGGCATTAATGGGACTACAAGTGTGCGACAAAGGGCAGTTCCTACTTAAATGCGCAGGGAGGATATGGGTGCTTACTTAATGGAAAGCCGGGAACTGGAAAAAGTGCACACCTTCAACAATGCTTGAGATACCCCGGTACCTCACAGATTTGCTGCAAAATGGCATTGGCGCATAGGACCAGCACAGACGATGTAGAAGACTTTTTGATGTCCCGTTTTGTGAAGCGTCACCGAAGATCGTTAGGACCGCCTTATGGCTCTCGAATGCTATTCCTTATTGACGATCTCGCATCTCCCGTGCCGGATACATATGGGGCGCAGAGGCCCCACCAGTTACTCAGGCAGATCGTCGAGTATGGAGGCTTTTTCGAACGTAATCGCTTCCAGTTTATTCACGTAGAAGACACAAGCACCGTTCTTGCCGGTGCAACGGACGTAGCGGGGACGAAGACAGACATGCGGTTAGTCTCCTTAAGTGCCCTTAGATTTACCCGTTACTGAACAGGAATGCGCTGCTGAACTAACCTTGGCTATGCGCGGCATCTCAAGCAGATATTTTTGAGTGGCGTATAAAAGAACGGTACGGGCTGGGGAATGCGCATATCGTAGGCTTCTCCGGCATTTTAACGTTCTGTTCCAAGACGACTTTTCCTCAGAAGATACGAAGAACATTTTCACGCAGATCCTGAGAGGAGCATGGGCAAGAAGTTTGCCGGCGCTTTATAGTTGCGCTGAAGATATGATTGAAGCGACTGTTGCTGCTTATGAGCGGATTACTGCACATTTGCTCCCGACGCCTCTCAAATGCCACTACACGTTTACCATACGAGATATTTCAAGAGCGCTGGAAGTCATGCTCATGGCAGATACTAGTAAACTTAAAACCAAAACGGATATTGCCAGGTACGCCCTAGCTGAGAACTATCCGCCATTCAGTTCCATGTAGAATACAGTAGAAAACGAGAATATCCTTATTCCTTCCTTCTTGCTGTGGACAGACTCTGGCTGCACGAAATGCAGAGGCAATTTGGAGATCGTCTGGTGTCAATAGAGGACAGAAAGTGGACGGAACGAATGTTGGTTAGACAGATTTCTTCCACTCTAAAGCTAACAAATGAACTGGCAGATTGTGTCTGCTCCCAAATACTATTCGGCGACTTTGCCCAGATGGACTATAGCAAGAGCTACTCGGAGATTCTGGCTTCCGAGGAAGAAATGAATGAAGTTCTTACTAGGCAAGGGTCTAAAAATGCATACATTTCACTTTTGCTCCAGATTCCTCTTCCGCGATGCTGGACAGTCACGTCAATCTGCTTACAAAGAGAGCAGTACGAACCAGCATGCCTCCACGTACGAAGGTTTTGGACCACCGCGTCCCATTTCACGAGAATTATGTCCCAACAGGTACCTGGAGCAATATAACGCTGACGCAAAGACACCCATTGACCTGGTATTCTTCGAACATGCAAACAAACATATTGCTCGGCTTTGTCGAATACTCCGGGTGCCAGGGGGGCATGCACTGCTACTCGGCACAAACGGATCAGGTAAGTCTACTGTGCCCGCCATGCGTGCACGACCTTACCAACTGCTGTTTTCCGCCGTTGCAAGGTGCAGAGAAAACCATGCCGAGCGAAAGAAAGGCAGCTGGGATTCCTGAACCGCTTCTTGGGAAAAGAGACATTCCCTTGTGTGCCTCGAGTCCTTATTGTGCTCTGGCAGGCCGCGAAAGTTTGTCTCGCCTTGCTGCTTCAATTATGGAGTACAGCACTATTACGATTTCAACCAGGTCGCGGTGGGGTCCCAACGACATCCGAGAAGACCTCCGGGATCTTATACTAAAAATCTGCGCAGACAGGAAAGACTTGGTCTTTCGTATTTCAGAATACAAAATTAAGCACGAAGAATGGCTCCAGGACATAACAAGTGTCATTGCTACAGGTTAAGCCCTGCAACAAAAGTTTGAGCAGCTTTCTAAACCGAGGCCTCCTATTCCTACCCTTAATTTTCAGATGTCCACCGCAGCACGATAATCATTATTTAGCTTCCGTGCAAACTTCAGGAGAAATCCTCGGGCAGTTTGACCAATCCGACCGAGAAAAACTCTCTTTTCAAGTGAGGTCCCTTGAGAAGCCGGAGCCCACCAATCCATCCGATGGTTGGGAGGCAGTGATTTCATTAGTACAACGGAAACTTCACTTCGTAATAAGCATGTCCGCTTCCGGCGAAGCTTTTAGGTAGGCAGCTTCTCAGTTACAAGCAAATTCGTAGGAAACCGGGAAGGGGAAAATAATATAAACAACGTATGACTTCAACTTGGATACAGTTAATGCAAGTAGTCTACCCAGCTCCAGCGTCCTCGAGAAGCACATCATACAGAAAAGTCAGTTTCATTGAATTATTGGATACTGCATCTGCAGAGCAAGATGCCGTCGCCTGCCTGGTTTGTTGAGTGGCTGTATGCTCAACTTCTACGATCCGTGGCCACGATCTGCCTTGCACGCAATAGGCACGAAAATTCTTGCGAAATCGCCCCTGATAAGCACTGACGAAGCCCGTGTACTATCAAGGTACGCAACTGCCACTAGGTCGCGGCTAATGCATATCAGTTCCATGGAGAAATTGCTCTAGGTGATGGTTATGCAATCAGTTACTTTATATGAGATATTTGCATTAATCTGGAAGCTTATTGAGACTGCAGAAGACTCACCTTGTGGTGCTTTAAGCGCATCAGCGGAGATGTACTCGCTGGCTGAACGAGTAACGGAAAAGTTTATCGCTGTTACTGGAGAGCCTATACACTTGACGTGCACGTCGTACGTGGAGGTTGTTCGAACGTACCTGTCACTTTTCGCACAGAAGAAGCACAGCCTAGGTGGGTACAATTAATAGTTTGTCCGCCTGCTTTCTCCTTGATTGAAAAGGTAGGCATCCTGATGAGTCGTTCTGAGGAATTCATGGGCTGGAGCTCTGTAGCGTGTGTGCAGATGATCGCCTTCGAAAATATTCCTCTGGAATATGCAAACTGGAAGAAACATCTACCGCAGTTGAGAATATGAAGGGGAAGCTGCTGGCAGACCAGCCGCTGCTCGAAAAGTCCAGGGAAGAAGCAAAGACTGTTGCCATTTCATTGGCAGAAGATAAGGAGGTATGCTTCAGATAGAGCCTCTGAGTTCTAAACACTCAATTGCCAACTAAAACGTTCGGAGTACCATTGGTGTACTTCCACAAACATGCCCAGCTGAATTGCCATTAATATCTTGACAATGCTTGTATGTCTGAAAAATATGCAGAAAGCAGCACTAATGGAACAGAGCTGCTCAATTGAGAAAGCTGCAGCCGATGCAGCACGTGTGGAAGCTCAGTCCATACGTGATGATTGCCAGCGGGATATAGATGAAGTAATGCCTCTACTGCACCAAGCAATCAGGGCCCTTGAAGCCCTAGACAAGCGGGATTTGCAGGAATTAAAGTCATTCCCTGCTCCACCTGCACTCGTTGAAACTGTCATGAATGCGGTTTGTGTCCTTCTGGGGCGTAAGGAGTCGTGGGAAGAGGCTAAGAAGGTTCTCAATGACACTTCACTGTTGACCACTTTGCGCGAGTACGACAAGGATCACATTTCGCCAAAGATGTTACAGCAGCTTAGCAAATATACAGCTCTTGAGGACTTCCTCCCCGAGAGGGTCGCGAATGTGTCCAAGGCCGCAACCTCCCTGTGTATGTGGGTGCGAGCCATCGAAAGCTATGCACAAGTAAGGAATATCAAGTGCGATGAGCGGCTGGTCTCTAGATGCTATCAAACAATTACCAATGGAACTTCTGCGTCTTTTAAAGCTTCCTCCCCAATATGACGTCTCGATTCAGGTGCTCAAGGTCATGGAGCCTAAGCAAAAGAGACTAATGGAGGCCGAAGGGGTTCTACTGAAGGCGGAGGACAATCTGGCCGAAAAGCAGAGATGTCTGGATGATGTCCAAGCACGGTTAGTTGCCGTCTGAATAGGCTGAAATGAAAATGCAACTTAGGATCTTACTACAGGTTTCAAATCAATGAGCTGGCGTACCTGGACGCACGGGGTACCATTCGTGGTTAAAACATGGTGCGATTACCTTTTCAGGGTTCAGTCGCTGACAGACCAGTATAATGCTTGCCAAGAGAGAGTCAAAGACTTGGAAAACCAAATGCAGATCACAGAACAGCGTCTTTGTAGGGCTGGAAAAGTCTTATCGGGAGTATCTGTGGAAGGAGCTAGATGGACAGTCGATGCAAAAGCCATACAAGACGACATGTCCAACCTTTTGAGTGACGTGCTAGTGGCAGCAGGTACTGCATATTCTTGAGCAGCCTACACCTTGCTTGATATCACAGGGTATCGTGTGCTTCAATTGGCCATGTGCTTGGACAGATGCCAGGCTAACTAAGTCGATGTAAGCGTAGTTGGCTGACAATGTTCAGGTATGCTTGTTTATGCTGGGCCATTTACCCACGAGTATCGAGAAGAGCTCGGTCGGCTGTGGCTGGGCGCTTGCGTCGAAGAGGGATTGAACGTCCGAGGGGATTTTTCCTTGGCTCGAACTTTGTCAACGCCTTCGGAGATTAGGCAGTGGTCTCTCGAAGGTTTGCCATCAGACGTAGCTTCAGTTGAAAATGCTATTTTGGTCTGCAACTGTCCTAAACCTCCCCTAATTATTGACCCAGAAGACCAGGGTACTCGGTGGTTCAGAAAACGCAATTTCAAAAGGGAATTCTTGGAAGTTGCATCCAGCGACACAGATGTGTTGCAATCTCTCTCTGAAGCAGTTACAGCTGGGATGATTGTTCTTGTCACTCTTTCTGAGCCGGCGCTAGACCCTGCACTAGGAGCCTTGACAAATACGGTGGTATGCCGGTAAACGTTGATAGTCGGTTAAGGTGCCTTCTTTCTTAACTGGTAGCGGTAAACACATTTTAGATGACGCGTTGAGTAGCCCCAATACATCGTGCTGCATTGGTACACACTCCATCTTTTCTGCTCTACAGAAGATCAAGCCAGAAGGACGGACAGTTGTTCACCTCGGCGACCACACGGCCCTCTGGAGCCCACATTTCAGAATGGTCTTAGCGACAAAACTGTACCCTTCGGAACTAGCCCCCGAGCTACACAATCAATTAAGCATCATCAATTTCCGGGTTACACCGGCAAGCCTGGAGGAGCAACTCCTAAACCAAATCATTTTGCACGAAGCGCCATATCTGGAAGAGCAACGTGGAGTGCTGGTAGTGAACATTGCAAAGGACCTGGAACTTAAGGCTGCAATCCAGGAAAGAATTCTCTCGGTACTGCAAACCTCAGCAGCCTTGTTATGCAACGCGTGCAGCGGGCACCCACACAAGACAGTTCCAGTGTAAACTGACACCTGGATTACTAGTCCCATTACATGGGCAGCATGAAAGCTCTCAACATCGTTCGGTGTGTATATCTTCTAATGCTTTGTGCGCATAGCTCTTGGCAAACGCTGAAGGTGATATACTGGCTGACGACACCTTCTTGGATATTTTGAATGACTCACGCTTGACATATGAGGCGATTGAAAGACGCATGGAAGAAGCTTCTGCCACCTCTGATAAGCTAGAGGAAACCCGGAAGCTCTACAAGTCCCTTTCCCACCGCGGTTCTATGCTTTACCTTGCTTTGCGAAATATGTCCCACCTCCATCCCTTCTACATATGGTCCCTTGAGACATTCAAAGCAAGGCTTCAATGGACCTTGCTGAGCTGCCAAGATACTGGCGGAAGCCGCGGGGAAACATTGAAAGACTCTCTCACTTGGGAGGTATACTGCAACACATGCAGGGGACTCCTAGAGCCACATAGGCTGGTCCTCGCATTTATGATCGCCAAGTCTCTTGATTCTGAGGCGGGCAACGTTCCGCACAAAATGATTGAGTTCCTTTTGAGAGGTGCAACCCAAGAAAATCCAGATCCGGTTAATATTTCTCAGGTGAGATCAACCCTACGTGAATTTCTAACAGCATGCGTATATTCTAGCAGTCTAATGCACAACGTTCTGGTAGTAGGCAGATAAAATGAGTTTCCGTAGCAACCAGAATTCTGCTAAAGCCATGCTGGACAGTCTGTTGGCTTGTGGGACTCTCAGCCGTCTTGGACAAGCCCAGAGAATTGGAGCAATATTTTGTTTTTAGATGCGAGTGTTGGGGGTTGCTTCCGTGGATTTGCCGAAGCAGTGGCCAATGAGGACGGTGAATGGAGAACCATGATCGAAAGCGAGATGGAGTTTCCGCTGAAACTGCCCCAAATTGGCGGGGAAGATCTAGGAGATTTTGCTACTCTAGTTGCTGTAAAGGCCATAAGGTTTGTTGCTCGCAATATTTGTAGGCACAGGGAGCATACGTTTGAGCCGTTTTAGGCTTTTCTGCAGTCGGCACGTGCGCATAAATGGCCGCCTGTGAACTGCTGGCTCCTGTTGGGTCCACTCAGAGGAAGCGAGCTGCATTCTCGCTGCCGAGCATACGTGCAAAGCATATTGGGAACACGCTACACATGCCCACCCCAACTAGAAATATCAAAAGCATTGGACGAGTCTACGCCATTGACTCCCCTAATCTTCATCCTATCTCCTGGAAGTGACCCAATCGGATCAATAAAGGTTCTAGCCGCTCGTGCGTCTTTGCCTGAGGACCACCTGCATTTTCTCTCCCTCGGCCAGGGCCAGATTAAGGCGGCGGAAAAAGTATTGCATGAAGCCAGGTAGGTTACTTTTGACAATGCACAGGAGCTAAATGTGTTTGGTTGCATCGAAAAAATCGTATTCCAGTGTTTGGCACACTTAGGTCCACCTAGTGAGAACACTCAGCTCGAACATGCCTGTAGAATACATTCTGGTGGCATTGGTGTTTGCAACGTGCGTTCTGGTTCTTAGGGAGAAGGGCTATTGGGTTTGCCTGCAAAACTGCCATCTGGCTGAGACATTCATGCCTTTTCTCCAACAGTTGTATGAGCGCTTCCAGCAGGAGACAGTGCACCCACGCTTCCGCCTATTCTTGACGTCACAGCCTACCAATATTCTTCCAACCAGCTTGCTCAAGCAAAGCATCAAAATTATCACTGAGCCTCCGACTGTATGCTCACTTGCATCTAGCTCTGGCTTTCGACGTTACAGCCTCTATGCTTGTTTACACTCAGATTTAAGAACTGCTATCTTACAGCTACCTACCTGTCTTTATGCTGTGCCCAGCGGTGAACTGGTACAGCTGCTCTCTGCCTAATCGATGCAGGGCCTTCGCGATAATATTCTACAAACTTTCAGTGACCTAGAGAACCGCGGAGCAGAGGACATTGCAGGTTGTCCCAGCTATAAGCGCTGGCTCTTCTCGCTAGCACTCTTTCATTCTATTATTTCGGAGCGTCGGAAATTTGGACCGCTCGGGTGGAACAAGGCATACGAATGGACAGTTTTTGACTTTCGAGTGCGACAGAGCAAAAGCATCCATCATATATTTAGTTCACCTTCTAGCAAGTGTATTTTGTTGCAAATAGTCAGGACAGACACTCCCCTCCTGAATTCGCCCAAACCATACTTGTTGCGGGCCAATTCTGATAATATGTTGCGCCAGGTTTCCCAACAAAGCCTATTCGAGGCTGCATCTGCTGATGAAGAAATGATGTCGTGGGACAGAATTGTTTTTTTGACAGCTGATATCCACTACGGAGGCCGTGTGACGGATCAAATGGACCAAAGGCTGCTCACTTCACTATTAAAACGCTGTTTTGCTGCTACCGAGCTTGAATCGCAGGTAGCAGACCCAGTGTTGAGAGGATATGTCCTTCCGTCGGACTACTGCTACGAAGATATAATGGAGTTCGCCATGTGTTTGCCGGTTGATACGGCTCCAGAGATTCTGGGCCTTGACTCTGGAGCTGCAGTGGTGTACGTCAGCAATGATGTTAAACAATGTGGCTGAAAGTTGGAGGTATTCACATTGTTTCAATTTCTAGCCATTTTCATTCTATTTGTGCCAGTCAGACTGCAGTGGCATTTGCTTATATGCCTCAGGTACAAGGAGATGCAAAGTAGCCGGCTCCTAGACTCCCTTGTAAGCGCCCACAGGGAAATGCAAACGCACGCAGGAGGGAATAGGGATGAAAGCCTTCTTAGCATGGTTACAGATGTGCTAACCAAAGTGCCTGAGGATATCTCTAAGGAAAATGCCAGCAAGGAGGTGTTTCAACTCCACCAAAACTCACAAACAGGGCTCTGTGAGCTGACTCCGCTAAGTAACTTCCTCAAAGGAGAGCTTTGCAGTTACAATGCGCTCCTCGCATTTATCCGAATGTCTCTGACCCACCTCCTCGAGGTGCGTTTGTCTACAGAGGCCAACTAGGGAAAAATGAGGTTACGGCTGAGACGGTTACTCACCATCGTTTTGTGTAGCGCAGATATAAGATGTGCAGGAAGAGGGCTTTGCTCTAGCAGATCACCTGTACACATGGGATGCGCGTATTTTTTATATTATTGTAGGCACTGCGGGGCTGGTGTATAATGACTGAGGATTTGGATAGCCTAAGCAAGGACTTATACTTCCAGAAGGTGCCTACAGCATGGATTAGTGCATCATATCCTTCAAAGCTGAGCCTTGGTGCATGGCTTCATGATCTTAGGACGCGCGTCAGTAGCACGAAGCAGTGGGCACAAAATGGCCCACCTAGTGTCTTCAATATAGCAACATTCTACAATCCGCAAAGCTTTTTCAGGGCGGCGCTGCGTGTCGTCGCCCGGGCTTTGAAGGTACAACATAGAGAAACATGAAAGCGCAGAACTCCATAGAGCCAACCTGTCGTAATTTTACTAATTTTACTGAAACTCCGAAACTTAAGGCGTACGCTAGCTAACCAGGTAGCAACCAACTTAAGCCTCACCTTCATTTAGTTATGCACCTTCATGAGAATAATGAGCTGAATAAATACATGTCAGAAACCCCAACCACTTTGTAGAGACAAGAACGCTCAGCATATTTGGGTCGTCTCAGGAGCCCCCGTCTAGTCTGTCATTGTCTGCGGATTTCACCGACCACGAGAAAAAGGCATGCCCACAAGCTCCCGAAAATGCAGAAATCTTTATTACAGGCGTTTACCTCCAGGTGGGCAACTTCGTTAAGGGTGCTTGCTTATTATGCCAACGGGGGGCATCATAACAAACTATTGACAAGATTTATCAACATCCGTTCTCTTCCCGTTTATACTTGTCTGCTACTCACAGTGAAATTTGCGCATGCAGGGGGCTGCATGGTCGGGCGAAGAAAGAATCCTTCGTGACGCGAATCCACATGAAATGTGCCAGCAGATGCCGCCCATTCACTTAGTCCCCAAATTACCTCACGAAGAACAAGAAAAGAGATACAAGTTAGCGTAATCCTTATGCAGATTCCAGCCCTTGCCCCTCACTGATAGGGATACTGAGCTCCAATGGTTTTCCATGTTTCGTAAATGAGACCGCAGTCCCCATCTTGCGGTGCGGAAAGCAGGTGCCCGGTGTACAGAACAGCTGACAGGGCAGCATGTGCGGATGTTGTTGCCTTCTTGGATCTACCAACAGGTTTGGCATGAAATCCCCTGCCCATTGCCTATTTAGATTCGTTTACCATTCTTTGTAGTCACATGCAGTCCCAGCTGCTTCGATGTGCCATTTACAGATGACGACCCCGACAAGTGGGTTCAACGAAGTGTTGCGCTGCTATGTGAAACGGGACAATGTTACGCCTCCCGGAATCTCGGAAAACTGTAGGGAATGTTACACAAATGCAAACAGAAGCGTTGGCAATTGAAGCTGCGGCATCTCCGCGTGACGTCGCACAGCAGATCACCAATTCAACCCTCAGAAAAAGTTGTTCTGGTGGTCGAACTACTAATAAAGAGCAGTCCGCACGAGCCGCTGCCAACTCAGCGACCAACCATGTTTATGGGGATCAGGCCAGGCCATGTACTTTCGAAAAGATCTCGAAAAGATTTATTTGCAGCTGGAACAAAAATCCGGTCCCAAATGTTGGGCTGTATGAAGGGTGTCCTTAAAGCTGCAGTGCTTTCTGTGACACCGATGTTTTTAACTAAAGTCCTCGGGGGGGTGCACCCCTGTTCCCAGCTAGCGGCTCAGAAACGCAGGACACAAAGTGAAGAAATGCAGTATGGTCCATGACCTGCGAACTGATGCTAACCTCGTGCGAGCTCCGATGTATTAATGCTGACTCCTCGACTCTGCGCGTATTTGTATGCCGCATATTGGCTTGTCCAAACCATCACAGATCCACTCCTGACTAAAACGCACGTGAACCTTCGGTTCAAGTCCACAAGCCCTCGCCACTGCTGCTTCAACTTGTAAAAGCTGCTGCTGTGTTGAGTTGCGGTTTACGGGCAAGTAAACAATGCGGCGCATTACATCAGCAGCTGTTTTTGGATATCCCATATATCGTGCACTGCTTGGCGATGCAGTGCAACAAACAAGAGTAGTAGCGTCGCTAGCTGCGAACAGTCCGTTTTCCCGAAGGACAGCCTGAAACTCTGAAGTAGTCAATCCATCTGGCGTAAGAATTGGAAATAGCCTGCGGGCAAAACACGCACTCCTGTTCAATATGGAGGCAACAACCCTAACTGCCAATGGTCAGCAAGCAAGAATGCTGCATGGCACTCCTAAATTATGAAGATGGCTATTTCGCAAGTTGCATTGACAAAAACGATATGATTTCAATTGCATGATCTTGTATATGCGCTCAAGTAGCAGGAGGTGGGAAGACGTCGGGGGGTGCCGGTGCAACGCCATCCTAAGGTGCTTTGCTGACACAAACTGCCCGTGAACAGTGACACCAAGGCAACCACAGAAAAAGCGTTTCTGCGCCACCACACCAGAAGGTCTTGAAAGCAGCATCACTTCCTGGTATGTTAAAACCTAAGTACTGGAGCCTCCGAGCAAATTTCGTCGTACGTAACTGCTGCTCCATGAACTCTTCCAAATTCCACGAATCAAGTCTCGTCCTGAGGTTTCCCAACCACACATGTAATGATGTTATGTTTTCATCCAATCTACGAAATAACCAAACCAAAGTTCTCTTAGGGTCGTGCACTATCTAGTGTTCTTTCCACCCACTGACTAGTATACCAATTATTTAATTCGTACATGAGCACTGCAAGAAGTGAAGAGCTTGGCTGGAACCGGAGAAGCTTAAAGAGCTCTCCCGTGGATGGAAAGCCCCGCACCTGCAAAATACATTGCACTAAAAATATAACAAAAGTGCAGATTGGCCACAGTACTTAGAACACAGTAGTAAAACACCTTCCTTTCTGATGGAATGCTGATACAATATAGCCAGCATTCCTGGTGTAGAGGGAGGGCTTACAAACGACTGCAGGAATGTTCCAGGATTCCAGCCTAGAAAGCTTTCAAACCACCACAAACACACAGACGAACACGTTTCCGGCAGCTCGCAGTAAAACTAGTGCCAGCTGCATGTCTGTTCTTTGCAGAGTAATGGAAGAGTATATATGTTAAACAACAAGCCTTAACCCCCAAAATGCTGATACGCGTGCTGCTATTCTTACTGGCAAAATCTCAAGAGCCCCTTCATAACAGTTTCGCTTTGCAAGCCGCATGCTCCTAAAGTCACGAAAAGCTTTTTGAAGTATGTCCGACGGCTGCTATATGGGTACAACGCTTGCAAGGAGCGCATGCGAGCAGTAACAAACCGGCTGTGCACCTGCGAAACAGGCAAAAACGGAAATGCCGCAGGAGGTACGTGACCTCCGGTACCGGTCAACCGCAACAGATGAGTTGGTCCACCCAATGGTTCAACATCGTGGTACTTCATTCAGTACCCCCCTGCAGTCTTCATTGTGCATGAAATACCCATAGACTCACAGTTGCAATGCCTCCACCAGCGGCAGTACATGTCTTGATCAACCCAAAAGAGAAAAGGCTGACATCCGCCGAAGGATGGCCTGAAAGTGGAAAGGAGACATCAGGCAACATAATGCAGCCACATTTCAAGAGGGGAAATCCAACCACTGCGCGAACGGTGATACGAACTACAATTCACTTGCCACTGACCTCTGTACAGCTCTCCCACGAATGATTCCGCGCAATCCTCTATAAGCAAAAGTTTGTGTTTTGCGCTGAAGTCCACCAGAGGTTGTAAGTCGCAGAGGCCCCCGTACAGATGAGAGCAGAGGATTGCTTTAACCCTAGATCCCCAACATTGCACTGCCTGCTGCAAACTTTGTTTGGTTGGCATCAACGTGTGGGGATCGAGATCCAGCGGTTGTACGATCAGGTGGTGCTCCTCTAACACCCTGAACATCATCGGCACGTTAACAGCTGTAACGAGTACGACAGAACGATTTGGCAACAGTGATGGTTGCAGCGAGCGAATGGCCTGAATGTACAGGTCAAGTAAGCTGCGCACGCACAGACCCACAACGCACCCCTTGGTGCTGTGGGGGGTGGCCTTCTGTGGAGACGGCCAGATATCTTGGCCTCCATAAGTGAAATAACGTTGTTTAAGGTGTGGCATTTTCATGATTTTGGCATCCGCAAAAGCAGCCAAGAGCTCCACTGGAGGTGCTATGAATGTTCCATCATCTCTGCGCAGAGGCCGCCACATTGCGGGCGGAGAGTCGGCACGAAAGGGTTCTCCATCTGAAGAGACGCAGTTATTCAGACTAGCTGAGGAGCCGCATAACCCACTGGTGTCTTCAGTATCCATACAGCGATGTGCTACATCCTCGAAATTGTGGTCGACGGTCTGCGCTTCAGTGCTGGAGCTCGCCGTTGTGGGTGTGGCAAGTCCACAACGGTGATGCTGTTGTTGTAAGCTGCCAATCAGCAGACGGATATTATCGAAGTTCGCTTCATTCAACTGCCTACATGGGCGGATCCATAGCTCTTCAATTCTCTGATGAAGCCTTTTTGTAATGCTGAGTCGCCCGCTACTGCGGAAAGATAAAGTGGCTGTTACCTCCTCAACTGCTGCTGATGCAGCTGTTCGTAGCATCTGGATGGCCGACGGAAAGTTAATGTCGACGTAAACAGCAAGAGCTGCCAAGGGGTTCCTCGGTGTCGGTGGAGTAACTGGTTCGAACTGACCTTCTTCCGCACGCAACGCCATGGATGCAGTCGGGGAATCCAGGAGCCTGTCCAACGATGTCAGACTACCCTTGCTCCTCCCTGAGTCAGCTATCAACCCTTCAGTGGGCTTTCTGGATGAAGTGGAGCCTTCATCTGTACTGGCTTGCGAGGAGTCCATTCCTTCCATCCGACCTAGGTTGCTGGGCCTCGCAGCTGAAAAGGGCAACCGCCACAACGCGGAAAATTTACCATCCAAGTATAATAAGGAATATATAATTATTTTCGCATAACTGACTTTGAGATCAGGTCGTCGGCAGGGAAATTCAGAGCAGCCTAGCGCCGAAACGGGCAAACGGTCAACCACTGGTCTACTTATCACCTACAGTTACTTGTGCTCTGAGGATTATTGCCCCACATAATAAGTGTAAAAATGAAGGAATTAATGCTGAAGTCGGGTGTAAGGTTGGCCTTGGGGGATTACCAGCGGATCTAATGCTGCTAGCATCGAGTTCTGGTGTACTTTTCTGAGGCTAGGCTGTGGCTACCAAGTTCATGATGTCTGTAGGGCCACCAACTCATAGCAACCAGAAGATAGAATTAATTGCGCGTTTCCAAACGATTTAATCGGCGATTTCTAGAGGAGCCTAAAGTCCGAATGTGTCTCAGCATTCCTTCACTGCTCTACTGAGCGCTCATCTGTGAGGAGCCAACGCGCACCGGTGAAGCCGTCAAGCTCAACAGAAGACATTGCACGTTCTAATCTAGTGTTCTCTCTGTGGTGAGAAAACATTGTGACAAACCATCCTGAAATGAAATCTTGCCAGTCTGCACGTCATAGCTCTTCCGCTCAGGTGAGATTCGCCATGGAACAAGGCAGCTAGAAGCAGAAAGCCCATGACGCTTCTCCTTCCTTACCCTTGCTTTTTTTCGATGGGATGTCTGCAAAGCCGTAACATATCAAATGGAAGCCGGCCGTTGTTTGACAATTCGGCCCTTTCAACACATGACCCACCATGCCCCCCAAAACCGTAGACTGATTCGGTGAACCTGTTCATCACCTTCTGAATGATGCAGTTTCAAGCGCGAGGTAGAGCTCTCACTAAGCAGCTGCTTCTGAGAAGTTTGTAACTGGCCCTTTCAGTCCCTCTTGACTAGCCCTCGACTACAAGGTCCCAACGCTGCCGTTCAATTGCTGCAATGTACCGAGGATATAGTGGAACTGCCGGGCGCTACCGTGAGCATCAACAAACTCAACACTCTGCTTGAATTTTGAGGGGCTTGTCAGCAGTTACTCGCTTACGAACAGTTTGCTGACGAAGGAAGAACGAATTCAGGCAACAGGCGGCAACATACACATTTTTCAGCGCCTGGAACATTTTCCTGGCAGCAAACGCTAGACGTAAGCTGAGTCTCTTAAGTGGGTGCAAACTGCCTCCGTTAAAAAAGAGTAAAACTGATTTGCGGAGGCGTCAAACCTGGAAGTCGTTTCATACTTGAGTGCACAGTAACTGGTAGAGTACCATTTAACATTGGCAAACGCCTGAAACACATCGTTTCAAATCCGCGTACGCACATGCACAGCGCTCTGGCCGCAGGCGAAAAACCCGCCATCCTTAATTTAACTGCAAGTAATTCTTCGTTCTCGGCTTCACGCGAACGGGTCCTGGGTTAGCACATGCCGATAGAGATTCAGCCGTGCTTGAAGGAAAACCAACCGAGCGGCATGTTGTTGTTCAGATCTGCACAATTTAACGTACACAAGAAAACACGTGTAACATGTAACTCTTAAATATGAATCGTGAGTTGTAGTTAAACGGAGAAACAGTCCCAGTGAGAACAAATGGATCTGCTACATTCCCGTGAAATAACGCCTATTGAAGAGCAGAACAGAAAAGCATCCAGCGGAGCTTACGCACACACTAACTGGGTCGATATACTTGTGCGCACTGCTAGGAAGGGGCTACCTGCTAGCGCCGGCCATCCCACAACTTACTTCTCGTTGTCTTGGCAGACGTCAGAACCTCTGGACGGAAAATGCGCAAATTAATCAGCCCCACAGAAACCGAACACGAGGTTCATTAAAAAGCTGCTTTGCCTGCTCGGCTGCTAACATATTCCCGCTCACAACTACGTAGGGTCTCCGGGTTGTTAATAGTATTAAGTGCGTGAATAGCGCAGTCCTGAAGCATTATCTGTTGTTCATTCAGAGGAGAGAACGCAACTACTTCTTACTCGGAAAAGTTCAGGAGCGCAGCGAGAGCTTCGGTCGAAAGGAGCGGGCCAGTTGGTCCCACCACTGGGGTGTCTCTTTGGACAACGCGGCGTTTTTGATTTAATTGAAGCAGTTGCAATGCGGATGCACTATGATCCAGCCCACCCACTGCAAGGGTAACGGAAGCGAATAAACCAACAACAGAAGAGACATAGCTGTTTTTTGGTTCGCGAAGACGGGTTATATTCCACTGCAGAGCCACTCCCCTACGTGTGTTGCGCACACGCCATACCTAGTCGATCATAGAGCTTTGCTTTCCTTTCCAGGTGAGCCGATACAGCATTGATGTCCGGCGTGTGGCTTATTCGGTCACGTTCGTCTGCAGCATCTCTCAAGGCAACGCCGTCATTCCTACCGGCAAACTGTCGCCCAATCCAATCCAGTGGCTGCAGTTCCACAGTATGCAAAAAGATAAACGGGCCTATTCATGATATTCTTGGTGCTATCACCCGTCAAGGATACTTAGACGCCGGCAAAAGGAGCACACCGTGCGAAGCCCACAGTGGGTTGAAAACCATCTCTACTGGGAGGGAAGGGGCAATCTGCAACGGAAGCTCGCCTTTTTCGACGGGCGCGTCCATCTGCGGGAACAGGGGACGTCATGCGTAAATACTCTACCTTCTTTAGCGGCCTCAACAAAGACAGGTCTTTGCGCATCTACTCGCTGTTGCTGACTCTCCTGCTGCTTCCTGACAATGGATGACAGGCGAAGTTGAGACTGCTGAGAAACCCCGCGAATGGGGATAGGCCGTTCGATTGCTAATGCACTTTCAGTTAGCCACCCATAGGTAGAACTCATGCTGGGCAGCTTTCACGGTGTTGAGTCGCAGCAGCCAGAGGCATACGACGTGCGCTTCGCCTTTGGATGAAAGCTCCATACAGAACGTCAGGTGCAATAACCGTGGTTGCTGGCAGCCGAATGGCTTCCTAGATCCTGAGGTGAGACAAGCTGTGTGCTGTCATTGCTGCCTCTGCAGACTCCGCGGAGAACCCCCCCGCTAGGGGTCTAATATGCTAGCCTATGGATAGTTGCAAACACCAATAATAGTCTCTAGTTACAACTGCAGTTTAGATGGTGGAACTTTCGGTAACTATGATGGAAATATGGAACAAATAATTTCATGTGCAGCAACGGGGCTTGGGAAAAGCCCCATGAGCCACAAGAACTTGCTGTACATTGTGAATGAGCATGCACCGTTTGTTAATCAGGATTAACTACCATAACTCTTTTACAGTATTTAAACAGGTTAAGTAATTTTGTACTCCTTTTCAAACTGACTGCCCGCCATCTGTCCTCATTGGATACCAGTGTACAACATCCCCCTTCAGCTTTTCTGTGCAATCCTCTGAATACTTTAACGCACATATTGATGCTGTTAGCGACGAACAGAGCAGTAAAAGGGTCTTAGTATGTTCGAGTAGCATTATCACTCCCTTGGGTCAGCCTGTACGATGGGCAGGGTACAAACGTGCAAGTGTTCCGGCTTTGCACGAGTTAAAAGTCCTACCGACCGTTACAAAGACTAAAGCCATTCATCAGAGTAAATCCGTGGGTAGGGTTGTATTAGGGTTGCACGTTCATATCATCCGCCCGTATGCATCCGCACCACTCCAGCGCTCATGCCGGGGTCTGACGAGGGGGAGCTGCCAAGAGGCGTGTTAACTCTGGAAAAGCAGGAAAGGCTACATGAGAGTTCGGACACGAAGGTTCAGGATGGAAAGGTGGAACACACAAATAAGTCTGCAGACCCCCAGCTGGAGCCGGTCTGCACCGAAACAGCTGACCAAGCCAGTTCGGGCCCACCGGGGGAGTCGAATTGCACTGCTTTGCCCGCTCCTTCAGAGGGGGCTTCAGATGACAGTGATGCCGGCATGCATAATTCAGTGTCTTCAGTCCAAATGACGGACAATGGGCTCGAAGATGCCGCTCATCCAGATGATCATGCGCCTGGAAGGGACGCGGAAGAAATCGCTGCTGCAGGCTGTGAACAAAGGCCCCTCGATGCACCTGCCCGGACAGCGGCCGCTGAGTCACCGCTAACCCAAATCGTGACGTCAGAGATGCCTCCCCCAGCCTTCTTGCCTCGCCAGTTACGCATGAAGAGTAAATTGGACAGATCCTTCTATTGCCTCCAATACCCGCTGTTTTTGCGACACCTTCACAGTTTGCCACTAATGTGCGGCAGGGCTGCTCATCTCATCATTATCTTCCATGTTTTCTCTGTTGCTTTCAGGAAACGCCGGCAGAGCAAGTGAGCCGCCTGCGTCGGGAACGTCGGGATATTCGGTTTCCACCACCCGCACTGCGGCTGGTCAGACGCTCGAAGAGGGAGGGCAGCAAGATGCAGAAGCACCAGCTGACGATACCCAGGAAGCAGGGAACGAACGCAGCAAAGTGGACGATGAATTTGTCCTTTTTATGAAGGAAATTGAACAGCTGGACAGCCAGAGGGAGGCCCAACAGCAGGATTCAAATTCAGGTGGCCAGGAAGCAGTGTCGATCGCGTCTGTACCAGAGACGCTTCCCGATAGCCAACAGTCGTCAAGAACCAGTCCACCTGCTTCTGAGAGTCCTCAGAACAGTGCAGACCAGGGGATAACGGCCACTGGCATCCATGAGCAGCAGCAGCCCCAAGATGATGAGGCAGTTTG
Source organism: Eimeria maxima (assembly GCF_000499605.1). Taxonomy (NCBI): domain Eukaryota; phylum Apicomplexa; class Conoidasida; order Eucoccidiorida; family Eimeriidae; genus Eimeria; species Eimeria maxima. The sequence continues at coordinate 5,296 of NW_013565609.1, read as the reverse complement.
GCAGGCGGTTGTAGATGCTGCTACTGGGAAGACATACTACTGGAATGTAACCACTGATGAGGTTACATGGGAGTCGCCCGGAAGCTCTCTACAGCCCAGTGCTGCACAGGTAGACACGGGTGCCAAGCATCAGCAACAGCAAGACCTGCGACAGTGGGCTGCATCCACCTTTAGATTGACTCAGGAGCTGCCAACGTGCTCGGAGAAAGTCCAGCAGCTGATTTTTCAGCTAGATTTCATGGAGGAGGAGTTAGATGCAGAGTATGAAAGTTGCACTGTGGCTGGAGCAGCTGCTCTTCGTGAAAAAGCTGATCTCAGTATGCGCCTTCAACGATTCCGTTCCATGAGGCAGCGTCGGGAGCAACAGCGGCATAAACGATCACAGGAAACGAGCGCTAGTGGTTCGGATGATGAATTTTTGAAGGAGTTGATAGACCTTCAGCTTCAACAAGATCGACGACCACAGCCTGCTCAGTGCGCGGCCTGCAAACAGCGGCTGGCGGAGTCCAGAGGAACACAGTCTCAGCAGGCAAAGGTAACTTGATTGGCAGGGCCCTCTGATGGTTGTTCCCACAGGTCTATATAGCGACACAAAGGCATCATAATCTAACAACCTGATAGCCAGTCTTCAAAAGGTCACTCTAGTACCACTTTCGTCCCTTGTGCCTGTTGCAGGTTCGCTCGTTGGCGTCTTCGCTTGCACGGCGTCTTGGAAATGTGGAGAAGGAATGGGCTTCAGCATTGTTAGCTGCACTGAAGGCTCGCTTAGTGGGTCGCAGTCACCCTGGTAGTTACGCAAATGCTGACTGCTAGCCGCTAACTGCTAGTTGCCCGTTGGACTCATTTTAAGAACTTTGCTGCGTACACACCAGGATGTCGTTTGTTTTGTTTTATTTTATGCGGGTGGTACCTGCAGGATGACTGGATAGATGGAGGTCTTAGTAGCAGCTTTTTTCTAAAGAGGCTTGACAAAATGCAACAGGATTTTCAGGTATCAGGGGCCCTCATTCCCTAGGTCCTTTCGAGATCTGAGAAAGTGACGTCAACAAACAGCACTTTTCTTCATTTGGTAAGTTTCGTGTAGAAAAGAACATGGATTTGTTGGTGAGTGTTTTGCGGTGCAGAAGCATCTCTTGCAAGATGTGGAAGCAGAAGAGCGGCACCAAGAACTTGCATCCGTATTCCCCTATTCTGCTGCTGCAGCATCTGTCTCGGCCAGCGGAACAGTGAAGTCATCTTCGCGGAACTGCCTAGCTGGCGTGGCAGGGACATCTGCATTGGACAAGGGTGGCAGTGGCCGTCCCACAACTAGTGGCTCTAGAAACGCTGGTGCTATGCAAAGAGGCAGCAGCGTCTCCAGCGAGGAGTCGACAGCACTCGGCACTGCCCCTCCTACCCCTGAAGGGCCCCCACCGACGCTTCCCGATGAAGTGGCTCCAGCAGCATCAGAAGCCGCAAAAGCGGGGGCAGCACCAGCAGCAGGTATGTCGCTGGCTGTGTTCAATATTTTGCAGATGGTGAAGGACCCGGAGCTTATTCTACTCACGTATGCGGATATTCCCATTACCGCGTTTTGATCTGTGTTTTCTGCGTCATCTGCGTGATTTGGGGGATCTTTGGGCCTTCAACAGCCCGTTGGGCATACTTGCGAACTAGGCTTGCATGGTTAGTGGCATAACAGCTCGTCATTTTTTCCCAGTCAAGGCATAGTGCTTGCTTAGCATTTACCCCAAAAGGACGGTTTTTCCGACGGGAGTTTGCTGAGTCATGCACCTTCGAACGAGCTACGTAGACACACCAACTCCATGGGCCAAGTTCTGCCGAACCACATTGCTTTCCGCTGCGCAGCCCATCGACAGGGCGGCTCGCGCATACAGCAGCTGCTGAAATCACTGCCAGGCTAGCCGCCCTCAATGGCCGAAAGCGCTCTTCAGGGCGCGTTGCCACGAGGCCATGCAGCCCATCAGTATCGCAGGTCCTTGGAGTGTTCAGGCAGGTTCATGATGCAGTGCATAGTCAGGTACTTGTGCCGCTACTGAAGTGCCGCCAACGAAAGTTGCGGCGGCGCGCTTTTTAAGCTTCAGGCGGTTGACTGACATCGAGCATCAAAACGACTGTAGCACTAGCCTTCCTTTCTGTGCAATGTATTAAAGGATATACTTACATGTTTGGTGGTCTGCAGATCATCAACGGCATCATGAGACAGATCCGAAGGCTCCTGCGGTGTCGCGGGATGGAGCCCAAGGGTCTGCTGTCGCTGCGGCGCCTACCAAGCGGCCGCTCGGCAGCTCTGGCGTCAAAAAGCTTAGTTCTTCCAATCCCCTTGTACGGAGGCGCATGCAGCTCGTTGAAAAGTGGCAGAAGAGTCGGGAGAAGGATGAAGAGTCCGACGAGGTGAGTTTTAGCTGTCCTTTCTATGGCGACACGTTCAGGCTGCACACAGCCTTTGGAATGTTGGACTCCCGGCGTCATTTGTAATCTATGCGCAGGACTACGACAAACGAAAGGAGCGATTGAAGCAAAAGAAAATCGAAGAGTGGAAGGAAAAGGAAATGTCGAGGTAAGCTATTTCATCCGTTTCGCATGGGAGGCCATAGTTGATTTCGCTTCATCCCAGCACTTGCGTATGAGGGCAGAAAACGTTGGACGTTAGCGTAGGGTTTCTTAGATGCTCGTGGCAGCCGACGTTTCTCTAGATGTTTGTACAGGCACACCACCAATCCGACATTTGTGACATGTGTATCTGCAGTCGCAGAGGGATGCAAAATGCGAATTTTATTGAAGTAACGGCGGATTGGCGCACCTTAGTGCAGAAGAAATGAATCACAGAAGAAACGTACACGACAAAGGAGGATCCTGCAATGCATTAAGGAACCCTCTGCCACACAACACACAACACTGCCACACAACACTTTCGCATTGCAGGAAGGCTGGCAGTCATTCTAGTTTTTGCAAATGACAACTTTTTTCTGCTGCTAGGGGCAGCCACCCGCGTGCAAATGCTCTAAAACTGCGTGCTGGAGGGCATTCTGTTTTATCTGCCGTGCCTGTCCGCACTGTTCGGGATTCACACTTTCTGTTGGTTAGTAGTCTTGAGTAGTCCTCATAAGGCACTTACTGGAAGTGCCGCGCTGTATCATACCTCACTGAAACGTGTATTGCAGTCTACGGAAGCCACTGCCAGTGACTTTTCAGAAAGCTCTAGTGTAGAACGTAGGAGTTTACGAGTCAGATGGAAATTTCGAACCCAATTCAGAATGGAGCTGACGCAGGCAGACATTGTAATTTCTTGCAGAGAAAGAGGTAAGCAGAAAGGGGCCTCTCAGAAGGGAAGTGGCAATTGTTACGTCGTTAGGCAGCCTTAGTTGACTATGCAGTCCTCTAATTTCGTTAATTATCCCAGGGCCCGATCATCGGATGGTCGGTACAATAAATTTGCACACCGTGAACTGGTAAGGCCTTCAAGAACTCAAGAGGAATGGATCTAGTGACTATGGCTCGAGTGCTCCTGGTCTCCTCCGCCTTTCCCGTAGTTTGGAGGCGGTGTTGGTAGTTCCGCTGTACGAGGCTGTAGCAAATTAGAAGGGATCTATGCCCTCATCAGTTGTTGCAGAACCTTAGACAATGATGTGCGGTTCACCATAGGGCAACATCTCGGCGGTGCCGAGGAGCTACTAGGGAAACCGTCGCCTCGCGTTACCAGCAAGCTTCAAGGTGGCTAAGCTTGTAACCGTGTCTGCAAAGCAGCAAAACTCCAAAGCCACACAAGGATGGAGGGGAACAAGGCCTCAGCTGCTCACTGGCACATGCATTCTCACTTGCATGAATTGCGTTGCAGGAGGCCCGCAATCCCTTTGTTTCCTGCCTCTAGTTTAAACGTAATGAGGTTCTGAACAGCTTCGCGAAACCAAATTTTGTTTTCATTCGGGTTGGCGTTTCCCCAAACACCATGTGAAAGTTGTTCGATGATCGAGAAAGCGCTAACCTTTTCGGGAAGCACCCCGATGAACTTAGAGGACTAGAGTGTTTTTGCAAGCAACTGCACTTCTGTGATATAGGCCCAACCCATGAAGCATACAACTAGAGGCAAGTAATACGCTGGATGATGAATTCCCAGCTGATCGGACTGCCGGCTCGGAATGAAGACACTTAAGGGCGAAAGGACCTGTTTCCACGACGACGCCCAGTACAGATCTGGCACCCGAGCTGAAATGCCCCACAGGTTCTTTCAGGGCACTTACACGAAAAAAATACATCTGCCTACCCGTGGCTTTAGATAAGCTTATCCCACTAAACGCGAATATCAAAAATCAAACGCTTCTGCATAAAACACATGCTACGCTGTACAGTAACTAAATGGTACATGCAAACTAACGACCCACCTAGCCGGAGGTTCAATGGCCAGATGTAAAAAACAAAATTGAATTTGAAAAGCGGAAAAGACAAAACTTGCCATCAACAGGACCAGCAAAAACGCAAGCCACGAGGGAGCGTCATCGGTCATGATGCGCCGCAGAATGCGTGCAAATAGAATTCGAGCTACTGAGATTTCGTTTATGGCCAAGACTGGTCGCTGCCAGCCGATGGGATTCTCAGCCAGGGTGAGATATTGCTTTCGACCGATTGGACTGTTGCCTGTCCCTGTGCTGCCAAGAAGCTCTAGCATATCTTTTCAAGGAAACAGTGAAGTAAGAAGCGCTTATTCAACTCTGATCTCAAAAAGCGTGCACAGCTTTGATCGGAGGGAGGCTTTATGCGTTCTCTTTTGTTCGCCGCGCTTGAAACTCCATGGTGGCCAAAGCTAGGAGGCGGGGCCTAAACAGATGACGCAAGGGCCATACGCGTGTCGCACACTTAGAATGCAGCCGCCTACTGCGTGGGTAGTGGGCTGCCTTCTCCAGCGGCACACTTTGCTGAAGCGCAACTACACTTACAAAATAATAAGAGCAGCAAGGGCCCCTAAATCAGAAGCGCAGTTCTCTCTCTTAATCCCAAACGTCCCCCTGAGGAACTGGGACAAAAACGCAGAAGCAATACACCACGTTCCTGCGCTAATTCATCTTAAAGGACGCACGCTGCCCAGTGTGGGGTTATTAATGCTGTCGGTTATCTTAGCACTTACGTCGTCTCCAGACACTCGCTCTCCACCTTCACCAATAAAGTACTCATTGTCAAAAATTACCAAGCTAAATGACGACAGCGCATACTTAAATGGGGACAGTGCCTGTGGAAGGGAGCAACCACATGCAGTAGCAGTAGCGTCATATATATATATATATATATATTATATATATAT
>NW_013565608.1:0-2521 GCF_000499605.1 Eimeria maxima | reverse complement strand
CGTGCAGCCAGCTGCACAGCCCCTTAGTGAGGATTAGCATTGGGTTCGGCTCTCGTGCCATGGTTGAAAGCAGCCCTAGACGCAGAAACCAGGGAAGCGCTAAGGGTCCAGCGCAGTAAGCCTCCCCTGTGGAGATATATTGCCTCCATTTGGGGACTTCGCTTGAGACACAACTGCGAGGTGATTTTGCAAGAAAGTACGACCCCAGAAGCAAACATGCGCGCTCAGCGTAAAAGTGTCCACGCCGGAAACTGCCTAATCAGAGGCATGGATTTGTGCCTGTGGTATGCTTGCTAATTTATTGTGTTCTAGCATGGAGTGTGATACACTTCTGGGTTTACCGCGCACGTGCTTAAGAATGGATTTTTCGGAGGTGAAATATACCAGCGACAGTTGGATTATACTCACGACCTTGGTGGAGCGCTATCGCAGCCCATCTCCAGCGTAATATGTAATTTCAGGAGGATCCGATGACGCGATGGTGCGTGCCACGCCTTCAGCAATATAGACTGCCTGCTTGCGTTGATAATATTTAGTGTAGGTTTTCTTCTTCGAACGGCAAAACCTGTGAGCGTGTGTCAGCTAATCTCGACTGCTACACAACGTTTGTGCATACGTAAGTTGTAGACGGATCCGCAGTTATTGAATAAACCAAGCAAGGGCAGCACGGGTCGCACTTAGTTTGGTTAGATTCGTTAAGCTGTTTGGTGTTCGGAGGTGGTGGTTTTTATTGGTGTCTCACTCTTGCCGTCCATTTTCGGCACGCCATGACAAACCAGAGCACTCCATTAGATATTATGTAGAAGCACAGCAAGCGGGAAGCAGGTCCTCCGCCTGATGCACGTAGTGTTGAATATTTGATGATTATTACATAGCCTGATCAGCCAAAGGGGCTAAACCTCCACTCCATGAGCACCACTGCGCAGATAAAATTGACATGGTGGTTGTTCTGCCTAGCCTGATTGAAATCGGCTTCTTCTGCCTTTACGCGTATGCGCACTATGTTGGGGAGAGCCTGTGGGCGTGCATCTGTACACTGCAGTTGCTGCTGGGTGACAATGCCTCCTCTGACGGTGCGATAATACGCTCTGCTTGCCAGCGGGTACGTACATAATAGCAAGCAAGAGTTACGAAAATACGCATTGCTCACGAACTTGACTTGATTGTTAAAATCCCTATTTTACTACCGCCAACCTCTAGCTTCGGCGCTGTAGCTGGGTACTGTTATATGTTAGCTGGTAAGGGGACAAACATGGATGTACATGTTCAGGCGTGCAGGCATTTGATGCTAGTCGATAACTGGGAGCTCGTTTTGTCTCAACTGTGCCTGTGGGTGGCCTGGTCTTGATGAGGATATTTAACTTCACGCAGTTTGAGACCAGAACGTATGTCCTTAGAAACTACGTAATCTGGCTGGCGCATATGTAGGGAGTTCCAGACTGTTTCATCTGAGTTATGGATACGGATATAATCAGGTGTACACTCAAACCCAACATTCATGCATTCACCCGTAGATCATGCCCATCTTTGGTAACGCCTAGCGTGAGATGTTTAGGGGTTGCGGGATGCATTTTCGGTGCACAGTCGGACCCTACGAACAGCCGTGGCGACTTGGTGAAGCAGTATAAATACTGGGCACCACCTGGTAGTGGCCAACGCCGACAATGCTGTGATGCATGTCAGACGTGTGATATTTTTGGTGATTTCTGGGTCTTGCAGTGATGGAAAATTCCAACAGGCGGACACCAGCGGAGGTTGCCCCCACACAAAATTTTGTGGGGACATAGAGCGAGCACGGAAAATACGGGGAACGTGCAGCCTTTTGTGTAGCTATTAAGTGAAGCAAGCCGAAGCAAGGCGCACATTGCAGAAGACTTTCCAGGAATGGGCAGATTACTTAGGCCGGTTTTGTTCGGCGTAAGCCGACTTTGTGGATGAGCCACTGTTTTGTTTGAGCTGGGGCTTCAAGCCAGGATTTTCTTAGCCCTTCACGTCTAGGCAGAGACAACCTCAAGGTAGGCCTGGGGCTTTTTGCATGCTTTCTCTTTATTGTTGGTCCATTCAAAGGACTAGTCGAAAAGGAATGCACCGCGCACGCAACAGTTTTACGCTTGGGCTTTTCGCGCTCGAGTCGGTTAACAAGGAGCGTATAGGCAATATGGGGAGCAGGTATCTTTATCTTGGTTGCCCGGTCATTGTGGATCCCTGCCTGTTACGTTCCCATGTCGTGGGCTGGGGTGTGCCTAAGCCCTTCATAGCGTGGTGATTGCACGCTGCTTTGCTCAGGAGGTGCGCACTTGCTAGCAAACGACACATTACTACGGTACACGCCATCGAATAGCAGACACCTGTATATGCATTTAAAAACATGAAGGCGAAGTCTGGCAAAAGTGATGATATCGCCTAACAGGGGGGCAGCATATGCGCAGTGCCCAGGAGTCCGTAGGGCCCAGTTATGTACGATGGACGTTGTTCTGCGGAGAATAAGAAATAAAAAGAATAGAAGGCGGTTGATGGCACG
>NW_013565607.1:0-2599 GCF_000499605.1 Eimeria maxima | reverse complement strand
TGGGCGATAGGCAACGCGTTAGCCCCAAATGTACCTTCCCATGACTAACAAGACGCTGCACCCCTCTAGCCTCACTTGCACATAACCTCAACTCGGGGAGACCATGCACAAAGCATGCCACACCAAAACATCCCCTAGGAACCTCAAGACCGTGAGCGGATGCACAAAGCATGCCACATCAAAAATGCCCTAACAAAACACACCTCCCAACCATCTAATTATATAGTCTCATTCGCCACCTCCTCGCACACAAATACACCCATACACATCACGTCGCCGATTCCAAAACCACCATAAAAGAGTGCAAACGTATCAAATACTAAACTCCCACCCATAACAAAACCCAATATCCAAATGCCATACTCAACACACACAGACACAAACACACTGTTTCCTCCTTAGTGAGACACGCAAACACACCCTAACAATTCGCCTCCTGTGTCACCCCATAACCAATACCTTACGACAGGGGACTCATTCAACTGCCTCGGCGCTACAGCCGCTGCAGCTAGTGCGTCTCCCCAACTGCAACTACCCACGTCCACAGACAAACAAACATGTATTCCGCAGACGCGTGTGAAATCAACCAACACACACATGCTCCCCGTCGCCACTCAACACCACGCCAATTCGCCATACGTCCACCCACTGTAGAGGGCAACAGCTCACAGACTCACAACTGACCTACAATGCTCTTAACGCACTCCCTTCCATAACGAAACCCACAGGCGCAACAACTAGCACTCTACAACATGGCACAAAATGCCAAGGTATCTAGCAAGCCACATAGTAGTGCATAGCTACAACCGACAGGTAGTTGGGCAACAAGGGTTCCTTCAACAACCAGCGCCTACAGCGAACGCCTTCCCCGTGACCAGTCAGACACCATAGCACTCCTTTCTTCTACCGCGCAAAGAGAATTAAGTCCCCGAAAGCACCCACAAAACGTGCCACTCCAAAACACAACGAAGTGGATCTCACATCATCCCAACCCAATCGTATAGTGTCGTTCTCCTGCAAGCCTCACATACACACACTCATGCTCGCCGCGTTGCCTAAACCTCCTATATCGTAAAACAATCACAGAGTATCAAATATTACACAACTGCCCATGCCTTCAAACTGTAAACAGTGAGACTAACATACACTTGCAGATATCCTTCCCATTGCTTCCTCATCGCCAAAACACACTTTCTCAGGCTTACGACAACGGTAAACGTGTCCAACCAACCTTCGCCTGCTGTTTCACCTAACCCCCTGCACCACGTACCCTACACATCACTCAGCCAACTCACTGCTAAATGCAAGCAGCCTGCACCACTCCACAAGAACAAACACCAACACCCATCCACTAACCCTCTCCTCCAATTCGCACTCCTCACATCAACCAACACACCCACGCTATGCTTTGCAACACCGCAACGAGCACACATCACCCGCAGACACACCCACAAAAGTCCCCCTGCGTGCTCTTCACCCCAATCACAAACGCAACACAAGCCTTATAACCCACTCGCTCCTACAACAACCCACACTCACAACAAACACACCTCAACAACACCACACAAATACCCAACTTCCCCAACACTACACACACAGCAACACACATCCGCCAAACACCTAGCTGGCCAACAAACATTCCTTCAGCAACGTGTAGCGACTCCTACCACACACACCCGTATCCACACACACTCCATACACAACTACTACACGCGCAAGCTGCAACGTGTTTGCCCAGCATCTACTCTCCCATTACCAACACAGTACACCACTCGCCTACCCCCCAGTGCAGCTACATGCAACCCCATCTACACATGCACGAGACATGTCACACGCAAACATACCCCAACACAACACAGCACCTACCCGTCTAATCGTATAGTATCGATTTCCTCCCTTTCTCACACAAACACACCCAGTCGCGCCATATTGTTAAAACCTGCTACATGCTAGACCCCAAAACATACTGGCTCCGGCTTAGTCCGAAATTCAAACGCCAAGAAAAACACTTCGACGAAGGTGTCACGCCATACCAAGCACACCGCAACACACTCCACACTCAGCTGCCTCTCCTCTACACGCACTCCAACGGCTCCCCGTCCACGACGCAAAACACCCACACCCAGTTAAAACGCCACAAAGCTGCACTCCACACACTTCTGGCATCACCCAACTCTCCCAACCTGCCCTTCGCAACTCCACAACACGCAAACCCCACTGAGACAAATGTCCACCCAATTTTACAGCTGCTCGACCACGCACTCACAATTCCGTCTAACGCAGTTCCTTATATGCAACAATCCGCATCCACACTAGACACGTTTCAATAGCACGACACAAAGACCTAGATTGCCTGACACTCCGCACACTGCAACATTCAGTCATGCAACACCTACCTGGGCAATGAACACGCCGCCAACAACACGCGAGGACTTCGACCAACCACAGCTGTATACACACCCTACCCATGCATACCACATACTATCGGCGCAGCCTGTACCTCCCAACACACATACCTACCTTCCGCTGACCAACCCAATACACCACCAATCTAACCTCGCTGCAAACGAACCTCAACCCCCATGCCACACACAAACAG
>NW_013565604.1:0-3131 GCF_000499605.1 Eimeria maxima | reverse complement strand
GCTGCTCTGGTTTATTGTGTCTATGGGGCAAGTCTGCATACGCTTTCCCCAAAAGGCAATAGCGTCCGCAAAATTGGTCGGGAAAGTGTTAACGCGTCGAGCTGGAAGACTCGTTTTCAAAACGGACCATCTGTAGTACATAGGGTGCATGCAGAGTTAATATACTGAAGGCCGACAACTAGGTAGCTTTGCTTGATGAAGTCCATGTTGATAACAACGCCGTTAGGAGCTCGCTAACACCTGTTGAGTTTCGTTTAGGCGCTTGCAGATGCGCAGTGTACAAACAGGAGTGTTGCACCATGTAGCTGCTTGAATACGATACACCTGGAACGATATACTGAACTCACACCCCTTGTGGATGCAAGACCACAGATCCACTTGGAAGGATAAATCCAGCTCACATCTCTTGCGCCTACAAGGCTGTGCGTCCCGACGTTGTACACATGAATGCGTCCTGCGTGTAGGCTACGTGGTGGTGGCGTGGGCGGTAATGTGTCTAATGGGCATCTGTCGTGCCATAGGACAGCGGTCGTTTTCCTGCACGCTCCCGTGTGGTTGCTTCGTCCTTTGCGCTGTGCACTGGCAGACAAACGCTGGTAAACGTCAAGGCCTACAACGGCCGCGCTAGCCTTTCGCTCATAGCTTTCCTTTCATATATTATGTTCGTCGGTGAATATAATCGTTTGTTGATATGGTTTCTTTACGTGCTGGAGAATATAGTTTATATACCAAGGATTGTTTGATATCCTTTCTTTAAGTTGTGGAGAACACAGTTTGTTCTTGAGTGTGATCGGCCACCACGCATCTGCGAGCCAGCCTGGGTAGATTCTAGGTTTGCTCTTAGAAGTTCGGAGTAGGTCAAGGGTAGCAGAGCACGTCTACCGGCTGTGGTAATGCCGCCTCAACAACACACGTTTGTCCGCGCCGTGTATAGTGCGTGCTGAATTGTACGAAGGGTTAGTTGGCATGCTCTTCATGACCGGCGCCTGTTGGCAGCGCTTGCTAACAACTCCGGTGCATTTTCAGAGCTTACATAGCTTAGTGGCAACAGCAACAGCGACCTGGAGTCTGCACCATAGTTGAATTATTTTGCTTTTGGGATTTTGCGTTTGCTCTAGGCGCCGACTTTGCCGGGTGGTCCGAAGTTATTCATCTGTTCAACTGCGGGTTTCAAAACAACCGTATGTAATAGAGCTTTGCTGATGTCTGCATGGGGGCCTGGAGGACTGTAATCTTGTGCTCTGCCGTTTCGAGCAGGAGCTTTGTGAAAGATGCAACAGCTTGCGCCGTGCATAGGGCCTAGTACAGATGTATATGATCTGGCGCACAACCAGGCAGTATGCCTCGGCTCACACTAGTGCCCCTATGCGGAGCCCCGATAAGGTTGGGAAGCACAGTGATTGGATCATCAGTTATAGGATACGCTCGTGAGACAGATGTGCTGAAGTGTTCTGTATCCCTAGAGGAAGGATGCAGGCTTGTGATAGATGGGCTCGTAACAACACCACCCCAATGCCAGCATGAGTTTTGAGGGGGCGGGGTATTGGCTACTGAACAAAGCTACTCTTGCCGCGCTAACGATTGGTATCCATGTCAATATCAGCGTGTTGCAGTTTGTAAGCTACACTTTAAAAGACGTCCGTAGGAAGGCTCGGGAGTTGACCAATGGCCTGGTTGCATACGCGATATCCCCTGACTTCGGTTTCACCAATAAACGATTAACTCGAATATAGTGTTTCGCAGCGTATGCCAGCGGAATTAGACAGTCAATGGGCCTGCTATTACAGCTGCAAGAAATGTGCCTGGCAAAGCGCTGGTGCTCAGTCATAATGGAAAACAAACTTTTCCCGGCGCTTTTGTAATGTGCTTGCTTTTATGCATCATTAGCATGCTATTCAAAAATTCACGATCCCAGATAAGCAAATGGCTAGCAAGCTAGAACAGCTGCAGCTTGTTGAATTTGGAATTTCCAAGAATATCCACCAACCTTTCGGAATACAACAAACGCTTGATTGCCTGCTGTATGCCGTGTTGGCATAGAAACTCTCTGTCGGTTTACACGTAGGAGTCGATTGGCTGGGTTACTTCATTTTCTCGTGAGAAGTCAATTTCTTTTTGCAGCAAGTGCGCAGCTGGCCACATAGATAGCGCTGCTTCTAAAGCAACAAAGACACTGGCCGAAACAAATGTGATATCACGTCACAGAGTTTAACTTGAATTTGGCTACCCCTGTGAGCTGTTGTCGTGTATTTGTAACTTAGAGAGTATGTATTGAGTGACGGCTGAGCAGATGGATTCCCTTGCTGTCTGCCTCCGCAAGGCCCATTAATCACTGGATGGCATTGGCAGTGGAGGGTTTACGGGGCTCGCGCTTCTGGTGGGTTCTTGATGCATGAAGGTAGCGTAGCATCTGACAGTTTAGGGGTTTGGCATGCGCTAGTAAGTTCTTCGACATTTTGCTCCTTGGTCGGCGAAATTATGCATGCGTCGACAGGTGTTTTTGTTTTATCTTATATGATATTGGAGGCCTGCAGACCGCGTCCCTCAGCTTTGGCTTGGTTGTTGGAGTACCATGCGGTTCGCGCGCGATACATAGCAAGATGCATGCTGGTCGCCCAGCTATGGGGCTCTACGATCGTGTCAAAGCGTGCCGTGGCTCAATGCGTGGATGCCTGGGATGCCCATATTCCCTCGGTTCTCGCTTTGCATTCTAGTGGTGTAAGTTTTAAGTCTGCCGTCGAACGCATCCTGGCAGGTGTCGGTTGGTGCACTGTTTGCTGCATGTGCTGTTGCCTATTTGTGGCCGGTTTCTGTTCTGCTGCTGCTCTGGTTTATTGTGTCTATGGGGCAAGTCTGCATACGCTTTCCCCAAAAGGCAATAGCGTCCGCAAAATTGGTCGGGAAAGTGTTAACGCGTCGAGCTGGAAGACTCGTTTTCAAAACGGACCATCTGTAGTACACAGGGTGCATGCAGAGTTAATATACTGAAGGCCGACAACTAGGTAGCTTTGCTTGATGAAGTCCATGTTGATAACAACGCCGTTAGGAGCTCCCTAACACCTGTTGAGTTTCGTTTAGGCGCTTGCAGATGCGCAGTGTACAAACAGGAGTGTTGCACCATGTAGCTGCTA
>NW_013565602.1:0-2217 GCF_000499605.1 Eimeria maxima | reverse complement strand
ATATATATATATAAATGCCCGCTGCCCCACAGTGTGCTGCAGCAGCAGATAATTAATTAAGGAGGTAAAAAGAAGAAAAGTTATTTATTTATTTATTTATTTATTTAATTTATTTATTTAATTTATTTATTTATATTAATTAAATAATAATAAATAAAAGGGGAAACAGGATACCATTGATGTGTTGCTGCTGCTGCTGCTAATGCTGCTGGTGCTGTTGCTGTTGCTGTTGCTGTTGCAGCAGCAGCAGCAGCAGCAGCAGCAGCAGCAGCAGCAGCAGCAGCAGCAGCTTTGTTTACCATTAATAAAAATAAAATTAAATTGAACTAAATATTTAATTATAATCTAAATGTAGCAGCAGCAGCAATAGTAGCAGCAGCAGCAGCAGCAGCAGCATGAACAGCAGCAGCATGAACAGCAGCAGCAGCAGCATGAACAGCAGCATGAGCAGCAGCAGCAGTAGCAGCAGAAGGCTGGAGGGTTTGCTGCTGTCTGCTTCTTTCTTGTTGTCTTCTAATTTAATTTATTTATTATTTATTTTGTTAATATAAATACAATATAATTATTCTTATTAGCAGCAGCAGCAGCAGCAACAGCAGCAGCAGCACCAGCAGCAGCAGGAGCAGCAGCAGAAGTCCATCAGCAGCAGCCTCCTTCTACTGTGGGGCCCACCGCCAAACCCTTGTGGGCCCCATCTATGTAGTAATAGTAGCTGTCTATAGGCGGCTAAACCCTAAACCCTAAACCCTAAACCCTAAACCCTAAATAAATCTATATCCGTAAACCCTAATATATAAACCCTTTTTCTTCTTTCTTTATTGAGGGCAGCAAGGAGGACCCTAAACCCTCCAGGCCCCTCAAATAATAAATCCCCACGGAGCTAAACCCTAAACCCTAAACCCTAAACCCTAAACCCTAATTTAGGGTTTTTCTTCGTTAAAGAAGTGTTTATGCATTTTTCTTGGGGATTTTTTGCCAAACCCTAAACCCTCTAAACCCTCTAAACCCTCCAAACCCTCTAAACCCTCCAAACCCCTCTAAACCCTCAAAACCCCTCAAAACCCCTCTAAACCCTCAAAACCCCTCAAAACCCTCAAAACCCCTCAAAACCCTCAAAAGGTTCCAAACCCTCGCCCGAATCCCTCTTAACAAACCCTAAACCCTAATAAATATAAACCCTAATAATATATAAACCCTAATAAATATAATATAAACCCTAATATATAAGATGGATCCAACAGAGTTTTGCCGTTTATTAGAGGGTACATTAAGTATAGATACAACAACAAGAAGAAGAGCAGAAGAAAAGTTAGGGGAAATAAAAAAAGAATTACCTTATACATTAATTGAATATTTATTGCATACACTGTCTGTACACCCGGAGGAGCAGCTGAGGCTACAGGCAGCAGTCCTGTTGAGGTGTCTAGCCTTTAATTCCTCTGCTGCAGCAGCAGATGACAACACCAGCACCAGCAGCAGCAACAGCAGCAGCAGCAGCAGCAGCAGCAGCAGCAGCAATTGCTGTAATGGTAGTGTATGGGATAGACTTACACCGCAGCAGCAGCAGCAAGTGCAGCAGCAGCTGCTGCAGTGTATAGACAACGAGAGCAGCAAGACCGTTAGCAGCAATATATGCTCAACAGCAGCAGACCTAGCAGTAGATCTGCTGCCTAGAGGACAATGGACAAATCTTCCTGCTGCTCTTGTATCTATTGTTGCTGCTGCTGCTGCTGCAGCAAGACAGCAGCAAGCAGCTATGCAAATATTAACAGATATTACTCCTGTCTTGTCTCCTTTCCTGCAGCAGCAGCAGGAGCAGCAGCAATTTGCTGCTGCTGTACTAAAGGCACTTTCTGCACCTCCTGCTGCACCTGTTGCTGCTGCTGCAGCAGCAGCAGCAGCAACTGGTACTGCAGCAGCAGCAGCAGCAGCAGACGCACCTACTGCTGCTACTAATGTTGAGGCTCTTGCCCTTCTTGTTGCACTCGTAGAAGACGGACAAAGAAGTAATTTATTTATTTATTTATTTATTTATTTATTTATTTATTTATTTATTTATTTATTTATTTAATTTAGTGTATATAAATACGTATAAATATGTATTTGTTTACTTATATATTTTATTATTATATTTATTTATATTTATTTATTTATTTATATTTATTTATTTATATTTATTTATTTATATTTATTTATTTATTTATATTTATTTATTTT
>NW_013565598.1:25000-32500 GCF_000499605.1 Eimeria maxima | reverse complement strand
GAGACGGGTTTCTTGTCTCCTAGTATAATGCATACACTATACAGCAGCACGCTGCCTGCTGCTGCTGCTGCTGCTGCTGTTGGGGTTAGGCCATTGCCGCAGCAAAGGAGACAAAGCAAATGCAGCAGCAGGAGGCGACAAGGAAGGAGGAGACACGCATAAAGGAGACAGAGCAGCAGGAGAGGGACGAACTAAACCCGCTACTGTCTCCTGCTGCTGCTGCTGCTGCTGCCCTCTCCGCTGTTGCTGCTGCTGCCGCTGCTGCTGCTGCTGCTGCCGCTGCTGCTGCTGCTGCAGCGGGGAGAAGACGGCGTCGTATACTATTTGCTGCGGCATCCCCATTGGCAAGTACAGAGGAGGTCGGTACTGAACAGCAGACCGCTGCTGCTGCTGCTGCTGCTGCTGCTGCTGTTGCTGATTCAGAGCTGCTGCTGCTGCTACACCTGCAACAGCTGCTGCCTCAGCTGCAGCAGCTACTGCTGCTGCTGCTGCTGCTTGTGCTTGGCACCGCTGCTCCAGGATACCTGCAATGCTGCTGCTGCTGCAGCTGCTGCTGCTGCCTTGTATGATTTGTCTGGGTGGAGAGGCACTACTTGCTACTGGTGACAGCCGATTCCCTGTCCTTGCTGCTGCTGCTTCTGCTGCTGCTGCTGCTGCTGCTTCTGCTGCCGCTGCTGCTGCTGCTGCTGCTGCTGCATGCCCCATGTCTCGGTACTGTATCCCTGTTGAGGGGTCTCCTTCATCAGGGACAGAAGAAAGAACACTTGTTGTCTCCTCCTCGCTGCTTAAAGGAGACACTGCAGCAGGAGCATTTGCAGCAGCTGCTGCCCTCGGTGTTCCTGCTGCTGCTGCTGCTGCTTCTGCGGCTGAGCTTGCTGCTGCCTCGGTCCAAGGCAGAGGAGGAGAAGCAGCAGGCATCAGAAGTCCCCTGGCAGAAAGAGCAGAAGGGGAAGCAGCAGCAGCAGCAGCGGCAGGATCAGGAACTGTTGCTGCTGCTGCTCCAGGCTGTATTGTGTTTATACATTTGTCTCCTCCACAGGCGGCAGCAGCAGCTGCTGCTGCTGCTGCCGCCGCCGCCGCCGCAGCAGAAGGGCCTCCCTCCTGCTGCTGCTGCATCTTTACGGGGTAGCCAAAGGAGTTGGAGACCCTCGAGACTTCCTCAAGGAGAAGAGCTCTTGTTAGCTGCTGCAGTAGTGCTGCAGGTCCTCCTTCGCGCAGCGCTGCAGCAGCAGCAGCAGCAACAGCAGCAACAGCAGCAGCAGGGCAGGTAAAAAGCAGCAGTAACAGCAGGGGGCAAGCAACAGCAAACAGCACCGGCAAAAGCCACAGCAAGGGCAGACGGTCCGCTGCAGTATTAAGCTGCAGCAAATAATGAGCAGCAGCAGCAACAGCAGCAGCAAAAGCAGCAGCAGCAGCAGCAGCAGTAGCATATAAAGAAGTGCTGCTTGTTTACCATCCGCCAGTGGGCCTGGGGCAGTTGTGTCTTCCCCGTAGCGTGATTGGAACATTCTGCTGCTGCTGCTGCCGCTGCTGCTGTTGCTGCTGCTGCTGATTTTGCTGATGCTGCTGCTGCTGGTGCTGCTGCATGCAGCACAGAAGCGGCCATTCTTATAAGAAGGAGGAGGAGGAGGAGGAGGAGGAGGGGAACGATAAGGCTGCAGTGTCTCTGCTGTCTCCTTTACTGAGGAGACAGATTGCATAAGGGACCTAACAGCCCTCTGCAGCAGCAGCAGCAGCAGCAGCAGCAGCAGCAGCAGCAGCACCTGTAAGGGCCCTACTCGTGTGTATCTGCAGCTGCGGCAGGGCAGAGGTTTATTTAATAAGGAAAAGGAGACACTTTTTATTAGATAAGGAGACACATTATTAGGTGTCTCCTTATCTTAATAATAAAAAGGAGACAATAAATAAAAAAAGGAGACACCTTTTTTTATTAAATAAAATAAATAAATAAATAAATAAATAAATAAATAAATAAATAAATAAATACCTTAATAGATGTAACTTCCCTCCAATTCTCATCTAAGCGCCGCGAATTCTCCGCAGATGCAGCAGCAAGAGCAGCTTGCTGCCGCAGCAGCTGCAGCAAACAAACAGCAACAACAGCACCAGCAACAGCAGAAGCAGCAACAGCAGCAGCACAAGCAGCAGCAGCAGCAGCAGCAGGAGAATCGTGTGTATGCCAAACCGCCCGGACAAGGAACAGACGCACCAGCAGCAACAGCAGCAGCAGACAGCCAGCATAGCAGCAGCAACTGCAGCAGACGCAGCAGCAGCAGCACGCTGCAACGCTGCAGATATATTGTCTCCTTTTTGTCTCCTTTTTATTCATTAATGTGCCTCCGTACCTTTGATTGTATTAATCTGTCTCTTCTATCTTTTCTTCTGCTTCTTTCTGCTGCTGCTGCTGCTGCTGCTGCTGCTGCTTCCTCTGTAGATCCGCCAAGGGGGGCCCCTTCCCAAGGGACCATAGACCACATTTGGGGGGCCCCGTGGGGACGACGGGGCCCCCCCTGGGGACGACGGGGGCCCCTAGACACTTGGTGGGGACCCCAGAAGGATGGGTACCCTGGTGGGACCTTCTCGCGGTGGCCAGAGGAGACTCCTGTACCCTTGTGGAGCCCCCCAGTCTCCTTCTGCCTCCTCTGCTGCTGCTGATGCTGCTGTTGCTGCTGTTGCTGCTGTTCTCGCTGCTGCGCCTGCTGCTGCTGTGGCTCTTCTTGCGGTGCCTGTTGATGATGACGCTGCAGAGAGGAGACGCCGTTGCTGCTGCTGCTACCCTTGTTGCTGTTGCTGGCGACCGGTGCGGTGCTGCGGCTACGTTTGCCTAGCTGCGCAGCCGAGGTAGCACCTTCAGCAGCAGCAGCAGCAGCAGCAGCAGATGAGTCAAAGTATTGCATATCTGCTGTCTGTACACCTGGACATGGCCTCCGCCTGACCACATGCGAACCCGGCACCGTGCTGCTGTTGCTGCTGTTGTTGCTGCTGCTGCAGCTGTTAGTCACCATTTTCCTGCCGCTCTTTTCGTTGATGCTGGGTTTGCTGCTTCTGCTGCTGCTGCTGCCTTTGCTGCTGCCGAGGCTATGGGGCCGCGGCCTCGGGGTGCTCTCTGCTGTCTCCGATCCCCAAGACTCTGTAGGGACAGCAGCAAGTGTACCGCCACAGTTGCAGCTACTCTTGCTGCTGTTGCTGCTGTTGCTGCTGCTACTACTGTCGCTGCTGCTGCTGCTGGTGCTTCTGCAGTGGCTGTTGCTGCTGTTCGTGTTGCACTTGGAGGTGCTGCTGCTGCAGTTCCTGTTATTGTTTATACTACAATCATTGTTATTTCTTCTGCTCTTGCTGCTCTTGCTGCTCTTGCTGCTGCTGCTGTTGCTGCTTGCTGTTGGTCTACTTGTTTGGCTATCAGCATCTGACAGCACAGTATAGTTAGCAGCATTTGCTGCTGCTGCTGCTTCTGCTGCAGCAAAGGAGACACTGCTGTCTCCTTCTCTATTGCAGTTGCTGTCTCCTCCAATTGTGGGTAAGTCCTTGTGGATCTCCTCAACGGGGGGGCCCCCATGTCTGGTGTGGGGGGCCCTCTGCTGGGGGGCCCCTAGAGGAAGGGTACCGTAGCTAGATAGATGAGGGGGAGGGGCTTGCTGCTTAATTGCCTCTAGTGCTGCTAATGAGAGACCTGAGTAGTCTGCTGCTACCCTCTCTGCCTGCAGTGCTGCATCTGCTGCAGCAACAGCAGCAAAGGCTCCTCGTGCTGCAGTGCAGCAGGCTGCCTGGCTGCTTGCTGCCTTGGAGGCAGCAGCAGCTGCTGCTTCTTCTGCCGCAATAGCGCTCTCCGCCGCCGCCGCTGCTGCTGCTGCTGCAGCTTCTGCTGCTGCTGCAATAGCGGAGCTGCAGCCCCTTTCCGTTTCCGCTGCCTTCGTTGCTCCTGCCCCTTCGGCTTCTGCTGCTGCTGCTGCTGCTGCTGTTGCTGCTCGTTTGGCCTTCTCCGAAGCCTCGACAGATGCAGCAGCAGCAGCAGTTGCTGCTGTTGCTCCTCGCGTGGCGATCTGTTCAGCTGCATGTACAGAACCCACGGCAGCAGCAGCAGCTGCTGCGGCTTCTGCTGCTGTTTCTGCTGCAACTAGAGCTTCCTTGTTAGCAGCAGCAAATGCATGGCTGTTCTCGAACACTTCTGCTGCTGCTGCTGCAGTTGCTGCACGAATTGTCTCTACTTGCCTATGAGACTTTGCTGCTGCTGCTGCTGCTTTCTCAAAGGATTGCTGCAGCCGCCGCCTCTCCGATGCCACCGCTGCTGCTGTAAAATCAGCAAGTTGCTGCAGCTGTGATGCAGTGGCTATACACTTGAGTGCAGCAGATTCTGCTACTGCAGCACACTCAGCTGCGGTTTCCCGGTGTTGCTGCGTTGCTGCTGCATCTGCTGCTGCTGCTTCTTTGTGCTGCTGGAGATCTGCTGCTACGCTTGCTACTGCTTCGTTAGCATCGCCAAGCATCTTACATTCCTCAACCCGCTCAGTAGCAGCAGCAGCGGCTGCTACTGCCTTCATCTCGTCCTGTAGGGTAACCGTAGCAGCAGCAGCAGCAGCGGCAGCGGCGGAGCGCTGCTTCTCGCCGTCGGCTGCTGCTGCAGTAGCAGCAGCAGCAGCTTTTTCTGCAGCAGCAGCAGCCCGTTTTGCCTTCTCAGCAGCTTCGAAGGCTTGTTGTTGCTGCTGCTGCACTGTGGCAACAGCAGCAGCAGCTGCCGCTGCTGTCTCCTTCTGGGACTTCAGTTCAGCAGCAACAGCTGATGTCCACTCCTGCAGCTTTGCTGCTGCTGCTGCTGCTGCAGTCACTTTCTGTTGCAGCTCATCTGCTGTACGTTCAGCTTTCTCCTTGCATCTGCTCACTGCTGCTGCATCTGCTGCTTCCTTGTGGTGTTGCATCTCCGTTGCTGCAGCAGCAACAGTTTTCTGGTGACTTGCGTGTGCCTCGTGTGTCTCCTTCCCAGCAGCGGCAGCAGCAGTAGATGCATGCTGCTGCTCTATAGCAGACACGAGCTCAGATGCTCTAGCAGCAGCATCCTGTGCAATTGCTGCTTCTGCCTTTGCTAATCCTTCCCATTCCTCTATCTTTTGCTGCTTTTCTTCTGCAGCAGCAGCAGCAGATGCTGCTGCTGCTTCATGCTGCTGCACCTTTTTAACTCCTGCTGCAGCAGCATCCAGCTGCTGCTTGAATTCAGCAAAATAAGCAGCAGCAGCCTCCTTGTGTCTGCGTATATCATCTGCGTTTGCTGCTGCTTCGTCCTTGCGCCGCTGCACAGCAGTAGCATTACAAGAAGCAGAATCAGCAGCTTGCTGCATGCGCTGCTGTGCAGCAGCACTAGATTTGAGGCACTGCTCTGCTGCTGCAACGCCTCGTGTTGCTGCTTCTGCTGCTTGCTTCGCCTCTTGCGCTGCAGCCATAACCATGACGTAGCAATCGTCTACTTGCTGCCGTCGCTTCAGAGCAGCAGCAGCAGCAGAAGTAGCAGACTGCAATGCAGCATCAGCTGCTTCGTGCTGCTGCTGCTGCTGCTGCTGCGGCTTGTGCTCCTGTAACGCAGAAGCAGCAGCACCTGCTGCTGCTGCTACTTTTTTGACTGTTGCTTCTTGGCTCTTTGCTGCTTCTACTACTGCTGCTATTTCTGATTTTACTGCAGCAAAATATGCCTCCTGCTGCTCCACTGCAGCAGCAGCAGCAGCACGCTGCTTCCTTGTCTCTTCTACTAGAGCAGCAGCATCTGCTGCTCTTTCCTTAGCCAGTGTCGCCGCTGCTTCTGCAGCTTCTCTGAATGCACCTGTGTGTTGTTGCTGCTGCTGGGCATCAGCAGCAGCTGCTGCAGCAGCAGTAGCTGCTGCTGCTGCATCTCTACCCGACGCAGTAGCAGAAGCAACAGTATCCTGCAGCTGCTCCTTTGTATCTGACGCTTTTAGCAATAGAGCAGCAGCATCTTCTGCTGCATGCGATGCTATTTTTGCTGCTGCTTCTGCTCTTGTGGCTGCTGCAGCACAACGGCTCTCTGCTTGCTTGCAGTGGTCTGCTGTTGCTTCTGCCTTTTTAGCCAAAGCAGCAACAGCAGCAGCAGCAACAGCAGCATCTGCTGCTGCTTCAGACACCTGCCGCCTCCCCCCTATTGCTGCTGCTGCAGCAGAAGAAATAAGCATCATACCCTGCTCGAGTGCTTCTGCTGCTACAGGGTGTGGTTCTGCTGCGTCTGCAGCTCCAGCTGCATCAAAAGAAGCAGAATCATCTGCAGCAGCAGCAGCTGCTGCTGCGGCTTCTGCTGATTGTGCAACGTATGCTGCAGGTGCTGCTCCAACTCCCGTTGCTCTACTTGTCTCCTCGGGGGGTTGTCCCTTTGCTGCTGCCTCCTCCTCACCGGAAAGTTGCTGCCGTCGTGCTTCTGCTGCTGCTGCTGCTGCAGCGTCAGCTCTGATGGGCTTATTTGCTGCAGCAGCTGCTGCTGACTTTCCTGTTGTTGGTGCTGCTGCTGCTGCTGCTGTTGATGTTGATGCCTTGGGTTCGCCGTGTGCCCTCTTAGTGTCTCCTGGGTCTTGATATTCTTCTTCTTCTGCTGCTGCTGCTTCGGCGGCAGCAGCAGCAGTCGCTTCTGCTGCTGCTGCCACCTCGATTGCCTCTTCTTCCGCTAGTCGTGCTGCTGCTGCTGCTTGTGCTGATGCCCGTGCTTCTACCTTAGCAGCAGCAGCAGCTCTTTCAGCACCTGCAAGCGCGCGCGCATTGTTGTCATTTGCTGCAGCTGCTGCTGCAGCTGCTTCTGCTGCTGCTGCTGGGTCTGCAATTGCTGCTGGTGTACCTGCTGCAGTGGCTTCTGCTGCAGCTGCTGCATCAATTGCCTCGTCTTCTGCCATTTTCGCTTTTGCTGCTGCTGCTGCTGCTTGGGATTTCGTGGTGGTTGCAGCAGCAGCTGCTGCAGCAGCAGCAGCTGCTGCTGCTGCAACAGCTGCACCAACTGCACTTGCCTCTCTTTTCATTCTTGTGGCACTTGCAGTTATTCGTGCTGCTGCTGCTGCTGCTGTCTCCGCTGCTGCTTTTGGTTTTGCCGCTGCGGCTGTTTTGGTTGCTGCTACTGCCGCATCTGTCTTTGCTGTTGCTCTTGTTGTTGTTGCTGCTGCTGTTGCGCTTGCTGGGGTTGCCGCTGCTGCCGTTGCGCTTATTGGGGTTGCTGCTGCTGCTGTCGCGGTTGTTGGGGTTGCTGCTGCGGCTGTTTCGCTTGTCGGGGTTGCTCCTGTTGCTGCGCCTTCCGCAGCAATTTTCCCGAACTGCTTCCTTTCCGGATGGGTCTGTTGCAGCAGCTCCAGCAGCTGCTGCTGCTGCTGCTCGTGCTGCGGTGGTTCCTGCAGGTGTAAGGTCTTGATTGTCTCGTGCAGCCTCAGCTGCAGCTGTTTGTGCTGCTGCATAGTTTTGTGGATATCCATCACATTTGTTGTCCCCTCTACTTTTTGTGGGGTCTTCTGTTGATTTCTTGCTGCT
>NW_013565598.1:0-22500 GCF_000499605.1 Eimeria maxima | reverse complement strand
CGATTCGCTCCAGCAGAGACCCTAACTACCTACAGAGACACCCAAAGAGACAGCCTCAACCCTGTTGTTTGTTGTGCTGCTGCTGTTGCTGCACCTGCTGCTGGCGCTGCAAGAAGTTCAGCGGAACAATGCAACCCCAGATATGCCGAGATCCAGAGAGTAAGACAAAAGCAGACCGGCGCTCTCACGCAAACAGTTATATCTGCAGCAGCAACTGCACCAGCACCAGCAGGAGCATCAGCAGGACCAGCAGAAGCATCAGCAGCAACAGCAGCACCAACAGCAACAAGAGGTGTTCCTTACCAAGGTGCCTCCCGAAGTTACACTGTGCTGCTCCCCGTTCTCCTCAAAGGCAGCTTGTGAGACAAGAACAGGAGTAAAAATAATTGGCTGCTGTTGCTTCTGCTGCTGCTGCTGCTGTTGCTGTTGCTGCTGGGTGGTGGTGGGCTGTTTTATCCTGTGCGTTGCTGCTGTGATGGAGTAAAGGAGATTTGCCGTCTCCGTACAAAGGAGACATATGCCTTGCAGCTGCAGCCGCTGCTGCTGCTGCGGGCGGCCCGCCTCTGCAGGAGACAGGGAAAAAAAGACGCAACAGCAACATAAGGTGGCACGAAAAAAGGGGTACGAACATAACAGGGAGACAACAATAAAAAGGGCGGCAATAAAAAGGGGACAATAAAGAGTAGACAATAGAAAGGAGACAGTAAAAAGGAGACAATAAAAAAGGGACAATAAGAAAAAAAAAAGGAGACAGACCTGCGTGTAGTAGAGAGGCAAAGGGTCTCTCAACCTTAAGACGAAGGGGTACATCGGTAGTAAAACAGCAACGAGTAAAAAAACTTAATAAAGAAGGAGACAGGGGACTGTGCTCCAATACAGATACCTAAGGAGACACATATATAGATAAGAAAAAAAAAGGAGACACATATAATACATATATATAATATCCATATACATATACATACATATAATAAAGGAGAAACAGAGGGAGGAAGGGAGGGAGGGAGATACGGAGGGAGATAGGGAGGGAGAAAAAGAGACAAACAAGAATAGAATTAAAGATATAAGCTCTTCTTTGTGTAGGTGTAATTCCTTGTATAGAGGCTGAATTCGTCTCCTCTGTCTCTTTTTGCTTCTGATAGAATCGAAGCAGCAGCACCTGCAGCTGCGACTGCAGCAACAGAATATCGCCGTGCTTCAAATCGATTGTCTCCCATAATTGGAGGCCTCTTAGGACTCTATAGCCATGCATACTCGACTCTCCCATATATCCATGCTGCTGCTGCTGCTGCTGCTGCTGTTGGTGCTGCTGTTGGTGCTGCTGCAGTTGTTGGTGTAGTTGGGGTTGCTGTTGAGGTTGGTGCTGTTGATTCTCTTGCTGCTGTTGTTGCTGTTGTTGTGGTGGTGGTTGTTGTTGTTGTTGCTCTTGCTGCTGTTGTTGTTGTTGATGATCCTGCTGCTGTTGCTGTTGATGCTCTTGCTGCTGTTCTTGTTGATGCTCTTCCTGCTGTTCTCGTTGTTGCTCTTCCTGCTGTTGTTGCTGCTGCTCTTGCTGTTCTTGGTGTTGTTGTTGCTCTTGCTGCGGTTGCTGTTGGTTCTCTTGCTGTTGCTCCTGGTGTTGGATATTTTCCTGCTTCTCTTGCTGCTCGGTTGCTTCTTGTTGCTTCTGCTGGTTATGTTCTTTCTGCTCCTGTTGTTGCTGTTGCTGTTGCTGTTGCTGTTGTTGCAGTTGCTGCTGTTGTTCCTGTTGTTGTTGTTGTTGCTGGTTTTCGTGCTGTGGTAGCTGCAGTTGATGCTGTTGTGGATGTTGTTGCTGCTGCAGCTGCAGCAGCAGCTGCTGCTGCGGTGGCTTGACATCGTGTCTATCTGTTATGTTTGCTAACAGTATTGCTGCTGTTAAGGAGCATCCAAGCATCCTGCTGTCTGCAGCAGCAGCAGTAATTGCAGGATTTTTGACGCCTGCTGCTTGCGCAGCAGCAACAGCAGCAGCATACCTGACTCCTGCTTCAGCAGCAGCAGCTACAGCAGCAGCAGGTGATGCTGTTGGGTCACCAAAGAGACATGTTGCTGATACACAAGGCTTAGGGTGCATGCGTGTACCATGACGATGTGCATGCAGAGACACCCCAAGAAAAGGAGAAGAGGGGAGACAGAAACAAACTTGGCAAAAATCCTCAGCAGCACCAACAAAAAAATGATCTTGATGCAATAAATCTGTTGCTTCTACTACTCTTGCTGCGGTTGCTCCTCCCCCTTCTGCTGCTGGGGATGCATGCGCAATACGCAAACGCGCACGCCGTGAAGCTGACGGCAAACAATAAAAAGAAGGGGGAGAGTTTAGCTGCAGCAGAAAAACACACAAGCATTGAATACACAAACACTGCAGCAGCAGCAGCAGCAGCAGCTGATGCAGCAGTAGCTAAAACAGATGCAATACAGCAATAGTGCCACAAAATAAGCACATACAATTCCTGTAACACCAGCAACGGCGCGTGCCAGCAGCAACAGCAGCAACAATTCGTGGGGTATATTTCCGGTTCTGTTTCTTGTGGATAAGCCCATCGTAAGAAACAGATAAGGGTTTAGGGTTTAGGGTTTAGGGTTTACGCCTCCTAGGATTTCTACATGAAATTCGGGCTTTTCAAATGTTAACCGCCGACCACTAAACCCTTCGTCGTCACAAAACCGTGAAGGGCAGCTGCTGCGCCGGTTAGCTGCAGTACCCCTGCTGCTGCTGTTGCTGCTGCTGTTGCTGCTGCTGTTGCTGCTGTCGTTGTCGGTGCTGTTGCAGGTCTGCGGCTGAGGGGCCTTCACTAGGTTGAGGCCTTTCAAAGCTTGTGAGAGTCGCTGCATTGCTGCTGCTGTTGCTGCAGCAGCAGGCGTCCACAGCAAGCAGCAACTCGGGTGCTGCTGTTGCAGCAGCAAAAGAGCGTGCTTTGCTGTTTGCATCTCGTCAATCTCCCCATCATCGTTGCTGCTGCTGCTGCTGCTGCCGCTTGTATCTGTCCCCTCCTTCTCCTGTCCCTGCTGTTGCTGCTGTTGTTGTTGCTGCTGCTGTTCTGCTTCCTTTCCTCCATCATCTTTTGTTTGCTCCTGTCCATTGGAGCTGTGTACTATTACTGAATTATTCCCCTCCAGCAGCAAAGAAGGAAGAGACAGCGGAGAGGCCAAGGCTGAAGCGGCTCGCAGCCGGTCCAACACCTCCGGCTGGACGCAAGCGCAACAAACCCTAAACCCTAAACCCTAAACCCTAGGTGGTATATTAAGGGAGGAACCGGCTGCTACATGCTCTCTCTAAACCATTAAACTCGGTCTTTCCCATCACAGTGTTCTACCGGGAGAGTAACCGACTAGGAGTCTATCTCTTGCATGGTGTTGCTGCTGTTGCTGTTGCTGTTGCTGTTGCTGTTGCTGTTGCTGCTCCTCCTCCTGCTGGGTGAAGGCTTCCAAGACGAGTCTTGCGGCTTTTGCTGCTGCTGTACTTTTTGACTGCATGCGTTGCGAATTCCTCCAGATAAGCGCAGCACAATAATAGCCAATTGCAGCTGTCGTCCACAGCAGCAGCAGCAACAGAATTACAGCAGCAGCAACAGACATGCAGCAGCACAGAAGCACAACACCAGCACCACTAGAAAACACCACGAGCAGCAGCGCAACAGTAGCAAATCAGCAGCAGCAGCAACAACAACAACAGCAAAACCACAACCTACTTGGACCGCATGCAGAACTCTTTGAGGGTTTTTGCTGCTTGCAGAGATAAAAGAGAATCCTCAAGGCTATCAGGAGAGCTTATGCTAGTCAGAAACTGCAGCAAAGAAGCAGCAGCAGCAGCAACAGCAGCAACAGCAGTTTCGTCCAGCCTGGGGAGGTACAGTACGTATTTCCTTTATTCCTCTGTCTTGCAGAGACCTCCCTTCAGGGTTTAGGGTTTAGGGTTTAGGGTCCGATACAATAGTCTGCGTTGCTTCTTCAAGCAGCAGGCGCAGTAGCAACCCAAGTTTACTACTGCCGCAGCTCTCGTCAGCAACAGCATCTGTTGCTGCTGCTGTTGCTTCTGTTGCTGTTGTATCCTTTTCTGCTTCTGCTGATGATGGGTGTTGGAAGATACTCAGCGTCTGATCGAAGCAGACACGGAACTAAACCCTAAACCCTAGACATCAAACCCTAAACCCTACACCCCAAGACATGGTTCTCGCCAGTAACAAGCCCCAAACCATACAAAGAGCAGTAAGACCCAAGCGATAGATCGCAAACAGCGCTTTAAAGGTTTAGGGTTTAGGGTTTAGGGTTTAGGGTTTAGGGTTTGAATTTAAGTGCATATATCCACACTTATTTCACCTCTTTCCACGGAGACTTCATCCAGATTGCCTCTTCCTCTGCCTCAGCTCCCTTCTGTTGCTGTTGCTGCCGTTGCTGCTGCTGCTCTTGTTGTTCCTGCTGCTGTTCTTTAGGAGCCATATGAAGCAGCGTGGGGGGGGCGAGGAGACAGTAACGGATGTCGTTGTAAGTAACGGTGCCGTCTTCTAAACCCTGCACAGACACTGCATGCACAGTTAGTCTAGCAAGTGCTGCAGCTGTTGCTGCTGTTGCTGCTTGTGCTGCTGTTGCTGGTGTTGCTGCGACACACCCACGCTGTCCTGATCAAGTAGATGTAGTGGGGCCCCTCACACATGCCAGGGCCCCCTAGGGGCCCCCTGCTTCCTTGGAGGCACCTGAGGTGCCGAACGTAATCGAGCAGCAAGCGTGCTTCCTCCACACTCTGAACCTTTACCTAAGCAGCAGCCGCAGCAAGAAGAGCATCAGCGAAGGACGGAATCCTAACGGGTACACCGAACGACCAGGAGCAACAGCTGCTGCGGCAGCAGCAGCAGCAGCAGCAGCGGAAGATGGAATAGCAGCACAGAGAGCAGCACCAAACTTTCAAGTGCTATCAATCCAGATTATAAAACACAACTGCAGCAACAGCAGCAGCAGCAGCAGGAACCTGTCGCTTGCCATATCATGGGGCAGCAAGAGACCAAGTGTTGGGTGCTGCAGCAGCTGCAGGTAGCTGCGTGTATGGGGTTCAGCAGCAGCAGCAAAGGAGTTGAGCTCCACTGCAGGTGAGGACAGGCTGCAGCATATTGCGCTGGTCTCGTAACTGCTGCTGCTGCTGCTGCAGAAGCAACGGAAGGCAGCGTAGCAGCACTGGCAGGACCCCTTAGGCTCGCCGTAGGACATTTCCCAAGGCAATCGGAGACTGTTGGGTGTCTCCAAGAGTCTCCTATTGTCTCCTTTGCGGTTGCTGCCTACATCCCCAGAGAAACAGTCATCAGCAAACCCCCGTTCCTCCTGCTGCTGCTGCTGCTGGGCCGCGTGCTGCCAGCAACGCGGAAGGGCCAGCAGATCCCTGAGAGGCACACAGACAGATCCAAAAACTATAAATCCTAAACCCTAAACCCTAAACCCTAGTCTCCAATTCACGTCAGGAATCACGATGGCGTTTGACAATTCCGGGTTTAGGGTTTAGGGTTTAGGATTGCCTGATGGTTTTGTTCTTGATTTGTAGACAGCCAATAGACACCCCAAGAAGTTTCGGGGGTTTGGGTTCTTCCTTGGGGGGGTCGGTGCTGTCTTTGGATCCATCAGCTGCTGCAGCAGCAGCTGGTGCAGCAGTTGCATCTGCTGCTCCAGTAGCAGGCGGTGCAGAGGGTGCATCTGCTGCTGCACTAGCTGCTGACGGTGCAGATGGCGTGTCTTCTGCTGCAGCACTGGTTTGCTGGTCTTCTGTGTCACTGTCGTTGTTGTTACTGCTGCTGCACCTGCTAAAGGTTGTGATGGTGCTGCAGCAGCTGCTGAGCTCCGTGAAGAATGCGGTGTCACTCTCTCTTCTGCTGCGGCCTTTGCTGCTGCTTTTTATTGCTGCTGTTTCCCGCGGCAGCAGCAGGGAAAGGACATTAAGGATAGATGCATGCGCTGCAGCTGTATCTGTTGTACAAAACAAAGACAGCAACAGCACCTTTGCATGTAGATGCGCATGGGGAGGATACACAGCAGCACACGCAACAGCAGGACGAACAACCGAAGCAGCAACAAGAACAACAGCAAGCAACAGCAACAAAAGCAGCGGCAGCAGCAAGAGCCGCAACAGCACGTGCAGCAGACACCGGAAAGCCAACAGCAGCAGCAGCAACAGCAACAAAAGCAGATCACAAAAGGACTCATCGCAGTAGCAGGAACAGCAACAGCAACCACTGCAGCAGCAGCAGCAGCAGCAACATGCTTGTGCTGCTGACTTCCGTTTCCATCTAAGATCGATCCGTCAGCAGCAGCAGCAGCAGAAAGAAATTCAACAACGCACAGACACCCCGATGGCTTCTCTGCATGCGTTTTTAAAGCCTCGTATAAAGATTCATGCATGCGTTGGTGTAAACTCGGGCCGCTACTGCTGCTGCTGTTGTTGTTGTTGTTGTTATTGTTGCTGTCAATATTGCTGCTGCTGTTGTCAGTGCCCGGGGACCGAGGAGAACTTGGTGGGCAATTGCCGTCTTGTTCCTCAACTCCCTGTTGAGCTTGTTGTTGTTTCTGCTCCTGCTGCTGTTGCTGCTGCTGCTGCTGCTTGTGCTCCTCTTTTTGCTGCTTCTTCTGCGCTCCTCCCTTTGTACCTCTTGGAGTGCGCGGCATCAACAGCTGCAGCACCCGCTGCAGCGCCCACTCAAAAAATCCCTTGGAGGGCTTGAGGCTGTCTCCGTCTGCTGGTGCAGCAGGGGACACCAAGGGCAAACTACCAGCTGTACACAGACACACGCACAGCAACAGCAGCAGCAGCTGCTGCATCAGCTGCAGCGCCTGCAGCTGTTGCAGCACCTGCTGCAGCTGCTGCAGCTGCTGCTGTTGTTGCTGCTGCAGCGACAACTCTGGATGCTTTGCAGCAGCTAAACATCAGTGAGGGGAAGTGCAACGGCTGTAGCAACAGCAGCAACAGCGACAGTCAACGTCGGAAACAACTGCAGCAGCAGCAGCTGCTGCTGCAGCAGAAGCAGCACCATATAAAGCCACAACAAGAACGGAAGCAGTATCAGCTGTAGAGACAGAAAAAAAGGCACTGCAACAAAGGGAAGGCTAAGGGCAGTAGCAGCAGAAGAATCAGAAGTACCAGCAGGAGCAGCAACGGCGGCTGCAGCAGCACCAACAACGGTAAATGCAGCAGCAGCAGCAGCAAACAGAGATAAAACGCACGTTGACTAAAGAGTTTGTCTAATGGAAACTCGAGGGTCTGCACATGCCAGTTCTGGTGCTCTGCATCTGCTGTTGCTGCTGCTGTTACTGCTGCTGCTGCTGCTGCTGCTGGTTTAAAAGTTTCAACTAGGAAGCGAAGACTCAAGTCTCCCGTGGATGCGATAGATACAACACGCCCAGCAGCAGCAGCAGCAGTAGCTGCTGATGCAGCACAAAGTTTATCATCAACATCAACAGGGTCCTCCGTGTTGCCTTCTAAGTTAGCTGCAGCAGCAGTTGCTGCTGACAGTGCTGCTTCTGCCTCGGGGGACAGATGCAGCGCGAGCGTTCCTTCGTCAGCATCTATAGAATCTTTTGCTGCAGAGCGTACAAAGTGGCGTCTGCGTGCTGCTGCTCTTGCTGCTGCTGCTGCTCGTGCTGCAGCAATCCTCTGCTGCTGCATCAGCTGATATTGGTGCTGCTGCGCTGCTACTCTTGGATCTGGTGGTACCCTAGGAGGAGCGACGACACCGCCAAAGGCCAACGGCCCTGGAGAGCCAGCCAGTACCTGCCGAAGACGAGAATGCTGCTGCGGCTGCTGCTGTTGCTGCTGTTGGCTGGGCCTCTGAAAGAAGGACTTAACCTTTTCTGCCACACTATTCTCAAGAGAACGCAACAAAGAAGTCGTGTGCAGCGGAGTACCTCTACCTCCATGGGACCCCCAATGCCTTGAAGTGTGGCTTGTTGCTGCTGCTCCTCCTCCTCCTGTTGCTGCTGTTGCAGCTGTTGCTGCTGGTGGTTGTCGATGTGGTGATAGGCCTGCTGCAGTATGTGCGCCAGCAGCAGCAGGAAGGGCAACAGCAATTGGAGCAACACCAGCTGCACCTGGATTTGCTGCTGCTGCAGCAGAGCTATGTTGACTGTGCTGGTGCTGCTCGTGTGACCTGTGTGTCGGGCTGCTTCCTGAAGCTGCTTGCGAGAGGTATATGCCCAATTGCTGTTGTTGTTGTAGCTGCTGCTGCTGTTGCTGCTGCTGCTGTTGTTGTTGCTGCTGTTGCTGTTGTTGTTGTAGCTGCTGCTGCTGCTGCATCAGCTCCAGCGCCCTGATAGATGTTTGAAAGACTTTCAACAATGTAACACTAGAAACAACGCGTACTGCTTCTTCGCGCCGCAGCTCATTGTCGCCATTATAGGTATCAGCAGCACCAGAGGGTATGGGGGGCTCTTGTACCTGCAGACAGTAAACCCTAAACCCTAATTATCTGGTGGAAACCCTGATCTATTAACTACCGTAAACCATAGGATAGACTCTAAACACTTGTTTACATAACAACAGCAGCGAACAATGCTTACCAACACCCATAGTTCACTTCCTTCACTCCCTTCCATCTTGACACTTCGACCTTAAACTCTAAACACTAAACCCTAAACCCTAGGCGGTAACCGCTGAAGTTCCTGCCATTCAGAAATTGAGCCGTGTAAAAGGAAGCATAAAGGAGCAGAAAATATTAGGGTTTAGGGTTTAGCGTTTATCGGTTGCTGCATCTGACGTAATCCGGCATCCCGCGGTCGGAGGAGAGCTGCTCTACAACAATGTACTAAACCCGAAACCCTAAACCCTGATCCCCCGGCCTGTCTGAATACAGTTAGAACAATACATTAAATAACTTTCTAATGCAACTATAAACAATCCTAAATAAAAAGCAAATATATACCCAAGAAGGGCTCAGGGCCCCGCGGGTGCGCAGGTGACCCGGGGGCCACAATGTGAGGAACACTGTAAACCCTAAACCCTAAACCCTAATTCCTAAATCCTGAACATTGATTCCTAAACCCTAAAGCATAAACGCTTGATTAGAACAAATAGAGGAAGGAGACAACAACTCCAGCTGCCTAGTCTGCTTGTTGTGCCTGCCGCCGCCGTTGCAGATCTCCATCGAGGCAGCAGCCGACACAGCAAACCCTAAACCCTAAACCCTACACGCTAAACACTAAACAATAATACCTGAAAATTGCAAACCACAGGTCGTAAAAATAACGATAAACACTTATCCCTCCCAATCCCCCAAGAAAAACCTTAAACCTTCAGGATACCATTGGTGTTTCAGTCCGTGCGCGTCAAGCCCCAAACCCTAAACCCTAAACCCTGCACTCTTCTTAATCCAGGCTGACTACAGTAATCAATCCTAAAGGCCCAAACCCTAAACCCTAAACCGTATGCCCTGAAAGTTTAGAGGCTGCTACAAGTGACCTCTATTCCTGTGTCCGTCTCCGTGTCTCGCTTCTGCTGCTGTCTCCATCTGTTATATCTATCCCTTTTTTATCTTCCTATGCCCCCTTCTATCTCTTTGTGTCTCTTTTTGTCTCCTTTTCTCCCTCTTGGAGACCCTCTCTACACTTAATGAATGCCTCCTCTAAATGGAAGAAGCTGATTCGGTGTACAAACAGCTGCGCTGCAGCAAAAGCAGCAACTGCAGCAGATGCTGCAGTAAAGGCAGCAACTGCAGCAGTCACTGCAGCAAAAGCAGCAAGTGCACCAGCTTTCTGCAGCAGCAGCTCTATCGCGAAGATGAGCGCATGCAAGGGAAGACAAAAAGAGAGAATCTTTTTCTGCCAGCCCCAACATGCATGCAAACCCTGCTGCAACAGCAGCAGCAGCACGATGCAGCTACTGCATACGTTAACCAAACAACAGCAGTCTAATACAGCAGCATGAGCAGCATCACCTACTGCTCCAACTACTACAACTATTACTGCTGTTGCTGTTGCTGTTGCTGCTACAGTAGCAGCAGCAACAGCAGCAGCAAATAAATATAATTAGAATATATATATGCATAAATACAGATGCAAAAGGAAAAGATACAAGTGTACCTAATAATGTATTTGCTAATACTGTTGTTGTTTGTGTTGCTGTTGCTGCTGCTGCAGCAGTATCAGCAGCAACAGCATCAGCAGCAAATAAATAAATAAATATAATTAGAATATATGCATTAATACAGATGCAATAGCAAAAGATACAAGTGTACCTAATAATGCTTTTGTTAATAATAAATGATTTTGTTTTAGCCATGGATTACTAAACACACGTACATGTGGTAAATTTATACCACCATTATAACCCCATACTTCTTCTGCTGGGGTCCTCTCCGCGTACGTTACCTGCAGCAGCAGCAGCAGCAGCAGCAGCAGCAACAGCAACAGCATAAGCAGCAGCAGCAGCACCAGCAGCATAGGGGAACCCCAACCATTTTTGTAGCATACAAGGAGACTACTGCGGGACAGCAACTACCTGCAACTAGATAGCTAGCTAGCTAGCTAGCTAGCTAGCTAGCTAGCTAATTTGTGCAGCAATTACCTGAATTGTAGGCAGCACTTCTGTTGGATGCGCATCGCGCTGATCGATGTCTCTGTAGGCAAAAAGAGACTCCGATGAGTCCCCTGCACCTGCAGCAGCAGCAGCACCTCCAGCAGCAGCAGCACCTGCTTTTGCTGCAGCAGCAGCTGCTTTCGGTGATGGCAGCTGGTCCTTCTTCTTCGGCAAATAGGCAGCTGTCTTAAATTTGCGTCTCCCGTGAGCTACACGATCTGCATGCGCCGTTTGCTGCTGCTGCTGCTGCTGCTGCTGCTTTTGCTGCTGCTGCTGCTGATGCCTGGCTACAAGACGTGGGCTGCTGCGCCTGGAGGGAGACGGAGGAGACAGCGTAAGTGTACGGAAGCGTTGCTTCCTCCTGTCTCGAGCAGCAGCAGGACCTGCAGAACTTGCTGGGGATTCTGCTGCTGCTGTTGCTGCTGCTGCTGCTGGAGCTGTCAAGGAATCCGCTGCTGCAGGCGTAGATAGTGCAGCATCTTTGTCCTTAGCTTCAGCGGCCGAACTGCTCAAATCGGTTTGCTGCTGCTGCTGCTGCTGTTGCTGCTGCTGCTGTTGCTGCTGCTGTTGCTGTTGGCCTTCATCGTGGGCAACGACCTCAGGTACACTGATGCTCACCCACGTACTACTGCTGCTGCCTCTCGGTACACTACTACTACTACTGCTGCTGCTGCTGCTGCTGCTGCTGCTGCTTCTTGTTTCATATGCGTCCGTAGAGTGGTTATCGCAAGGGCTGCTGCTGCCCCTCATGCCCTCCTCTGCTACTTTGACGGAGAGACTCCTCCTTCTTTGCTGCTGCAGCAGCGGCTGCTCCTGCTGCTGCAGCGGACCCTCCTGCTGCTGCAGCAGCGGATGCTGCTGATGATCAAAGTTGCGGATACTTCGCCAGTGGGGGCTGTTGGCGGCCTCCAATTCAACAGGCGCTGCAGCAACCCAAAACACTAAACCCTAAACCCTAAACCCTAGACTCTAGCCACGTAAGCGCCATCACCAACAACGGCGTGTATTCCTAATATGCAACCACGTAAACCCTAAACCCTAAACCCTAAACACTAAACACTTAAACACTTGCCTGTTGTCTGTCTCCTCAGCGGATGCAGCACAAATGTACCAATGTTCTTCAACGTCTCCGATCTCTTTAACCGAGGCAGCAAACCCTGCGGCAGACTCTGCGCGAACACAC
Source organism: Eimeria maxima (assembly GCF_000499605.1). Classification (NCBI taxonomy): domain Eukaryota; phylum Apicomplexa; class Conoidasida; order Eucoccidiorida; family Eimeriidae; genus Eimeria; species Eimeria maxima. Next base: position 10,753 of record NW_013565598.1, on the reverse strand, counting down.
AAACCCTAAACCCTAAACCCTAAACCCTAAACTCCTGTTTTCTGAGCCAACCGCTCAACCCCTAAACCCTAATTCCGAAATCTCTACAGCCTGCTCGGCATCCACCAACCACCAAAACCCTAACCCGCAAGCCCTAAACCATACACTATAAACCCTAAACCCTAAACCCTAAACCCCCAAACCCTAATGGACTACCGGACTCACAAGATATCCCCACGAGTTTCGTTTAGAGGGATGGATAATTGGGAAGCCGCTGCTGCTGCTGCTGCCGTTGTTATTAGCAGCAGCAGCAGCAGCTTTAGCTGCTTGCTGCAGCAGCAAATGTACGCGTACATCATTACCTTGCTGCTGCGCCTCTCTGAGCTGCCGCAGCAGCAGAGCTGTTGCCTCAACCTCATCTACAGCAGCAGTAGCTAGCCGCTCCTCCTCCGTGCGTGCTGCACCGTTGCTGCTGCTGCTGCTGCTGCTGTTGCAGTTGCGCATCCTACGAACAAGATCTGCTGCTCTTCGTCCAAGGCCAAGAGACAGCTCCGTCATATCAACATCTAATAGTTTCTTTTGCTGCTGCTGCTGCTGCTGATTAGGGCTCAGCAGCAAGGAGACAGGAGACCCACCAGCAGGCAAAGATAAACGATTACTATTAGAAAATTCCCCACCAGCTCCTCCGCTGCTGCTGCTGCTGGTGCGGTTGCTGCTGCGTTTGCTGCTCGTCATGTGGGGAAATGTGTTTGCATGCACTAAACACTCATCAAACACTCCGCTGCTGCCGCTGCTGCTGCTGCGGGCGCTGCCGCTGCTGCGCATGCGTTCAAGCGTTCCTCTTGAGCCCTCGCTTGCTGCTCCCGTATCGCCCCCCTCAGCTGCAGCCGCCGCAGCAGCCGGTGCACCTGGAGAATCACCAGCAGCAGCAGCAACAGAGGGCAACTCTGTGCTGGTGTGCCTACTCAAGCCGCTGTCTCTGTCAGTGTCTCCTTTTGCGTCTATTTGCTTCTCCTGTTGTGTCTCTGCACCAGCAGCAGAGGTTTCCTCTGCAGCAGCATCTGCTGCTGCAGCTGGGGTTACAGCAACAGATGGTGTGTCTCCTCCAGGTGTATACGGAGGTAGTGTTATTTGTCTAGGGTGCATAAGATGTCCCCGTGGTGGTTCCTGCAGCAGCGCTGGTCTGTGCCGCTGCCGCTGCTGCTGTTGCTGTTGCTGCTGCTGGTTTGTGCCTAATAGAGCTGGCAGATCCGCTATCCAAGCATTACGATCTATTCTATCTGCTTGCCGCAGCAGCAAATCAGGCAAATGCTGCTGCACCTTAAGGGAGGCAGCAACATCATCAAGATCTGTTGATAAATCGGCAACTTCTGCTTCTGTGTTCTCATCTGCTGCTGCAGCAGCAGCAGCAGCAGCTGCTGCTGCTGCTGTCGCTGCTGTTGTGCGTTCTGGCTGTACGATCCGCCACCCTTGTTGCTGCTGCTGCTGCTGTAGTTGCTGCTGCAGCTGCTGCTGTAGCTGTAAAGGAGACAAGGGAGGAGACGGCGAACACACATGCGAATGATCTCCTGCTGCTGCAGGTGACCCCCGCAGCGGCCCCAAGCTGTCATGCCGCAGCAGCTGCTGCTGTAAGCTGCTGGTGCCACCATCCGAGCTAGCTGCTGCTGCTGCTGCTGCTGCCGTAACATGAGCAGCACCCAGCTCTGCTGACAGCAACGTCTGCTGCTCCGGCGTGTGCAAGGATGTCTCCGAATGGTAAGAAGGAGAACCCCCAAACAGGCGGCTGAATGCTGCAGCAGCAACAGCAGCAGCAGCAGCAACAGCAGCAAACACAAGAAAGACATTGTACGCAGCAGCAAGGGTTAACAGACGAAATTCAGTCAACAACAGCAACATCAATACGAGCAGCAGCAGTATCCACAGCAACAGCAGAGCCAGCAGCAGCAACAGCAACAGCAGCAGCAGCATACTTTTGCTAAGTCCCGGTTCTTGCAGCTGGAGTGCAGCAGCAGCAATAACTGTTGTTGCTGCTTCCTGCTGCGTCAGCATGCGTTTCTTTTCTGCTGCTGTATGGGCGCTGCTGCTTTGTTGATCTGCATTTGCTGCTGCTGATGATGGCTGCAGCAGCAAATGCAGCAACTGGGGATCCGCCTCCCTTGCTCTTGCCTCGTCCTTGAATGTTGCTTGCAACCATTGCAGCAACGACAGCCGGATGGCATCGGGGTCTCGCAATTCCTGCGCACAAACCCTAAACCCTAAACCCTAATTCCTTTTCGTTGCACCAGGCGTGCGCGTCAGGTAAACAAATCCACTAGCTGGGAACCGAAACCCTAAACCCTAAACCCTTACTCCTTGCACATTATGGCGAACGTTAGGGCTAAACAGGACAACTTGCTTCTCCCCTGCGACGCAACAAATCCCAAACCCTAACTAAACCCTAAACCCTAAACCCTGATGCCGTGTGGGGAGCATACGCACAAGGCTAACACATTTAGGGTTTGCTGCAAGCTAGAGCTAACACTATATGACATACAGTTATTGTAAGGAATAATATGAGTATGGTGTCAGGGTTTATGATTAGGGTTTAGTGTTTAGTGTGTAGATAAAAGGGTTTAGGGTTTAGGGTTTACGTGGTGCTTCAACCGGCAGCTTCTCGCATGCCCGAAGATAAATTACAAAAGGCGCGACGAAGTTGCAAATCAGAGAAAAAAACAAGGACGTCCATGTCAATACATCTGAAATACACAAACCCTAAACCCTAAACCCTAAACCCTAAACCCTAAACCCTAAACCCTAAAAATTAGCCTCAAAGCTCTACCTTCTTTTTAGCCGAGGAAGGGTATTCCGATGGTGACCTCTACCGATAGCTGCACTGCGCCCTTGACCGTGGCGTCTAAACCCCAAACCCTAAACCCTAAACCCTACCTGCTGTAGATTGAGCATTCATAAGGGTCCAGGATCCCATGAAGGGAGCAACAGCCCCTACCCAAAAAGCGACTCTTTTGCTGCAGACGCCACTGTTAACTAAATTATACCGCGTCGCTATGCAGTATACAAGAATGCCTGAGGTGCACGCATGCATACACGCAAACCCTAAACCCTAAACCCTAAACCCTGTTTAGGCACGCGGAGGGAAATGTACTCTTAAGATGACCCAAACCCTAAACCCTAAACCCTAAACCCTAAACCCTACCAGGTAAAATCGTGAACAGGTCAAAGGCGAAAATGGCAACCTGGGCGAACACTGGCGTGTCACTTGAAGCGAGCATCTCCTGTATACACAAACCCTAAACCCTAAACCCTAAGATTAGCATATACAGCCGACGGCACCCCCAAGCAATAAACCCCAAACCCTAAACCCCTCACAGGATAGTGGAAAGGGTATAGAAAATGTTGTAAGACCCCTGCAGCTAATTCGGCCCCCTAAGACAGTGCATAAACACCGGATAGGCCACTAGGGTTTAGGGTTTACGTACCTGCAGGATATTATCTGAAGAAACAGCAGGATAGGCCGCTGCAAGGAGGAGGCCAAATAAGAAATAAGTGAGGCCGCAAAAGCTTGTGCTCCTCCATATCGCCCTTTCGATCTGCGCACAAACCCTAAACCCTAAACCCTAAACCCTTGCAATGCGCAGGAGCTGACAGCTCGGTCCAGTGTCTGCCTGTGATTGCGCCTGCGTCAGCCTAAACAGAGAAAAGGGTTTAGAGTATTGTGTAGGGGCTTAAAATGGTTGTTTAGGGTTTCCTAGGGTTGCTGAGGGTGTATTAGGGTTTATCAGGGTTTACGAGGGTTTAGGGTTTAGGGTTTATGTACCTTGACATTGAGTTTCATCTCATTAGCCCAACAAGGTACAACAGTAACATATGCATAACTAGCTATAAAGGTAGAGAATACCTGCATAAAGTTTTGTTGTCCCCATAAAGGGGGGAAACCAGGAGGTAAATCCTCTAATGGGCTGCTGCTGCTGCTGCTGCTGCTGCTGCTGCTGCTGCTGCTGTTGCTGCTGCTGTTGCCGTTGCAGCAGCTGCTGCTGCTGCTGCTGTTGCAGCTCCTGCTATTGCCGCTGTTGGTCTTGGGAGGGACCTCACTGGGGTCTTCTGTAACAATGGGGGCCTTACCTTTGCCGCTGCCGCTGCTGCTGTTGCTGCTGCTGCTGCTGTTCGCACTGATAAGGTCGGCGTCTTTTGAGGCCTCCCGCAGCAAATGATGCAGCAGCCTTTTGCTGCTGCCGCTGCTGCTGCCGCTGCTGCTGCTGCTGCTGCTGCTGTTTTTCAGCAAAGAGGACTCAAGAGAAGCTGTAGCGTCAGAGAGCGGCTCTATAGGGAGTCCCCAACTATTTGCTGCTGCTGCTACTGCTGCTGCTGCTGCTGAATTTGGTGACTTAAACACACGGGGAACTGCAGCAGCAGCAGCAGCTAATGCTGCTGCAGCAACAGCAGCAGCAGCAGCTTCGTGCTGCGACACCGTAGGACTCGCTGCTGCTGCTAGAGATGCGTTTTGTGGGCTATAGGACATCTGTTGCTGCTGCTGCATCCAAGAAGTGCCATCAACTGGTACCGCAGCAGCAGCAGCAGCAGCTGCTGCTGCTGCTGCAGCAACAGGTGTCTCACCAGCTGCATAACCAACTATACGCCAAGCTGCTGCTGCCATCATAACAACAATGGACAGCAGCAGGAAGAAAAAGGAAGCAAATTGAATAGTCATATTCTCCTCCATGCTGCTGCTGGATAGAGGGATGCAGCAAGCAGCACAAAGTAGATATCCGCATGTAACTGTCATCTCTGCTGCTGCTGCTGCTGCAGCAGCAGCAGCAGGACTGTCAGGGTCACTCCATGGTAAGGATAAACCAGAGAATGCTGCATACTCAGCAGCGTCGTAAACACGCAAACGCAGCTGCGGATACACCTCAATCCCTGCAAATACACCACAAACCCTAAACACTAAACCCTAAACCCTAAACCCTAAAACGGGCCGTAGCGACAGCCCAAAGTATCAACAAGCGTGGAACTAGAGACACAAAAGGATCGATACAGGCGTAGCTACTGCAGCAGCAGCAGCAGCAATAGCAGCAGCAGGAGCAGCAGCAGCGTGTGGCATTGGGCATGCGGCAACTGGGAGTTGTTTTAGTGAAGATTGTGGCATGATTGTTTATATCGAGGGTTTTTAGGGTTTAGGGTTTAGGGTTTAGGGTTTACAGAGGGTTTGTACCTGCTGTCTTGCCAAAGGAGAAGAGCAGCAATTGATCTGACGCTTGGCTAACAACAACAATTGAAATTGCGCACATTCCTTGCATGGCGATGTATAGACAGAGCTGTAAACACTCACAAGGGTTTAGGGTTTAGGGTTTAGGGTTTAGGGTTTGGGGTTTTGGGGGTTGATGTTGGGTGCATAGAGAGATTCTTCTACAACGATTAGGGATTTGTATAAAACCCTACAAACCACTGTCAATAAGATTCCCCAAATTAGGGTTTAGGCTATTAGGGTTTAGTGTTTAGGGTTTAGGGTTTACCTGCACAAGGCCTGCCTTATGTTTGCCAAGGAAGTAGGACACACATGCTGCATACTCTATGCGCTTCTGAAAGCAGCTATTTCCCTGTAACAAATACCCAAACCCTAAACCCTAAACCCTAAACCCTAAACCCTGATGTTTAAACCCTAAAGGCTAAATCATACTAGACCCTTGAAGCATTCTTCTTCGGTTATATTTACGGGGTCATCAATGCTGCTCGTCATTCAGGGTTCTTTGTTGGCCTAGGGTTTAGGGTTTAGGGTTTAGGGTTTACGTGGACAAGTTGCATGCAACGAAGAAGCATCAAGGAGGCAATCGCGCTGCTGCAGCAAACAAAAAGATTTGCTGCTGTTGCGGGCACCAAACCCGCGCTTCTAAACACTAGAGGAACTGCTACCAAACCTGCAATACACCCAAACCCTAAACCCTAAACCCTAAACCCTAAACCCTTAGCAAGTGTTTATACAAGTCTGTTTGGTATCTAATGCACATCCCCTTCATCTTTCTTGAAGTTTCCTTCAGGGTTTGGCTTGGCGAGCCATCCGTCACCACCTTCTCTAGGGTTTAGGGTTAGGGTTTAGGGTTAGGGTTTAAGATTAGGGTTTAGGGTTTAGGGTTTACTGGCGCCAAAGATTTGATTAACCAGATACACAAAGGAGCCAAATTCTCCAAGGTTTCTCTGACCAAAGAAAGTGTGAGCTCGAGACCGTCGACGGGCTTCCGCGGAGTGGAAATCCCGCCTGAATTACAAACCCTAAACCCTAAACCCTAAACTCTAAACCCTAAACCCTAAACCCTAGACCGTATATAAGATAGTAACTGACGTCTATATATTTGTGTTAAATGTTTGGTATAAAACACCTTCTAGGAATATTTCAATCTTTTTATTCCCTTAGAGGAAATCCAAACCCTAAACCCTAAACCCTAAACCCTAAACCCTAAACCCTAAACCCTATACAATAAACCCTGACTCACCGGACAACAACCACTGGCTCCCCATTATTTCCGGCTGCTGCTCCTCCGGCCGCTTTGCTGCTGCTGCTGCTGTTGACAGAAGCAGGGGGAGCCGGGTATACAGAGCTCATTGCGCCGCTGCAGCTGCTGCTGCAGCTGCTGCTGCTCCTCCTGTGTTTGCTGCTGGTGTTGTTGTTGCCTCCGAAGAATCATATAGTGGACAGTCCGGCTGTAGGCTTCTGCAGCAGCAGCAGCAGCAGCGGCAGCAGCAGCAGCATCAGCTGCTGTAACTGCTGCTGCGAGTCAGTGTGTATACAGTATATTATAATAGTAGCGACTATTAGTTGCTGCTGGTGTTGTTGCTCGTGCTGCTGTTGCTGCTGCTGCTGATGCTCTAGGTGTAGCTGCCTCTCCTGTGTGATTGTTACTGCTGTCGCTGCTGCCGCTACTGCAGTATTGCTAGCACGGCAGTAGCTGTACCTGCTGCTGCTGTTGCTGCTGTTGCTGCTGTTGCTGCTGTTGCTGCTGTTGCTGCTGCTGCTGTTGTTACCGCTGCAGTTGTTAGCGCTGTCTGCTGTATTTTTAGCAAATAGTTATTAATATGATATACTGAGAGTTGTGTGTGTTGCTGCTGCTGCAGCAAGTTGGTTTGTATGCAGTAACGCTGCCGGATCTGCAGCAGCTGCTGCTGCTGTTGCTGCTGCTGCTGCTGCTGCTGGAACTATCGGAGTTGAGCCGCTGCAACAGCGGAAGACCCCACAAGCTAATAAATATGCAAAAACAAATAATAACACAGACAGGGTTAAGGAGCGCATCCTTTGCCCTACGGTCTTCGTGTTGCTGCTGCTGCTGCTGCTGCTCAACGCTGCAGCAGCAGCCGCTGCAGCCCCACTATACTGCAGCAGCAGCAGCAGCAACAGCAGCAACAACACCAACAATCATAATAGTCCTTACGAATTAAGTGTAGGACTCTTTGTTTGTTGGCTATCGTGACGACACGGGGAATATCCTTAGGTGTATGTACACCCGAAGCCGCCTGCAGCCATAGCAACTCAGCTATTGCTGCTGCTGCAGTTGCTGCTGCCGGTGCTGCTGCTGCTGCTTATAAAAACGCAGCAAAATGCCGGGCAGTTTGGTGCAGGAGGAGAAGAGGCTGGATGTAGAGGTGGAGCCTCGGAAGGTAATAACTTCGCTGGATATATATCTAGGGTTTAGGATTCTTACCTCTTGTCTCTAGGGTTTAGGGTTTAGGGTTTAGGGTTTGGGCGTATCTTCAGGAAGCTATAGAGAGCGAAGATGAGGAATGCGGTGATGGTGGTGCAGCAGCACAAGAAGAAGATGTAGAAGGCAATGCAGCAGGAGCAGCAGGAGCATCAGCAGCAGCAAAGAAGAAGAAGAAAAAGAAGAAGAAGAAGAGTGGATCTGGAGCTGCAGCAGCAGCAGCAGCAGCAGGAGAAGCAGGAGAAGCAGGAGAAGCAGCAGGAGCAGCAACAACAACAGCAGGAGCAGCAAAGAGTCTAGGATATATTCCTGCACAGGACAACTCCCGTCTGCGGTGTCTAGGCAGCTGGCCGGAGGTCAAACCCTCGCAGCAAACAGAACCAGCAACAAAAACAATACAGCAAATCTTCCCATCAGGAATTTTCCCTACAGGTATCTAGGGTTTAGGGTTTAGGGTTTAGGGTTTAGTAACGTAGAATCTAGATAGATCTCAGGTATCAGTGCAGGGTTTAGGGTTTAGGGTTTAGAGTAAGCAGTGCATTTTGAGCTCATTTGCTAGGACTGACTGCACCGAACCGTTGGTAGTGGTCTAGGGTTTAGGGTTTAGGGTTTAGGGTTTAGGGTTTGGGTGCTTCAGGGGAGGTACAGGCATACGCCTCTCCTCCTCGAGACGCGGAGGCACGAGAGGCAGCGAGGCTCGTAGAAGTTGACATCGAGGGTTTACGCGAAGCTGCAGAATGTCACAGACAGGCAAACCCTAAACCCTAAACCCTAATTTTGCTACCCCAGCAGAGTTTGTTGTAGCCATTTTTTACTGTGTGTGTATTTATTTGTGTTTGTTTGTCTGCTTGTTATATTTATTTATTTATTTATTTTGTTTTTTTTTGTTTAATTTTATTTATATATTTATTTATTGTCCTTTTTTATTTTCTTTTTTTGTGTATTTATCTCTGCGTGCGCAACTGCATGATGAGCCAAAACCCTAAACCCTAACCAAGACCCCAACCCCTTAAACCCTATCCCCATATCCCAGAACCCTAAACCCTAAACCCTAATAAATAAAAGAATATAAATATAATAAATATATATATTTATATATATATTTATTTATATATTTTTTTTTTCTCCTTATAGGTCCGTCGTTATGCACAAAGTTTATTAAGGCCTGGCTTATCATTAACAGAATTGTGCACAAAATTGGAGGGAAAGACAGAAGAATTAATTGGTGCAAAAGGGATAGAGAGAGGAAAGGGTTTCCCTACAGGTTGCTCAATTAATGAATGTGCTGCTCATTATACACCAAACCCTGGAGAAGATAAGATACTAGGAGAAGGCAAGGGTTTATTTATTACACTAGGGTTTACGGGCATTTCTTACGGTTCATTAGGGTTTATTAGGGTTTACGAGGGTTTACATGGGTTTACATGGGTTTACGAGGGTTTGCTACCGTTTATTAGGGTTTACGAGGGTTTACTAGGGTTTACAAGGGTTTACGAGGGTTTGCTACCGTTTATTGGGGTTTATGAGGGTTTTCTGGGGTTTCCAACAATTTAGCAATTGCGTCAAGAGGAGGAGGCGGTAGTTTCCGATGTTGGTCAGTTTAGGGTTTAGGGTTTAGGGTTTAGGGTTTGTGTATTCAGGGGATATATGCAAGTTAGATTTTGGTGTTCAAGTTCGCGGACGAATTATTGACTGCGCTTTCTCCATTGCCTTTGACCCTAAATTTGATCCTCTTATTAATGCAACAAAGGTCAGGGGTTTAGGGTTTAGGGTTTAGGGTTTAGGGTTTAGAGTTGTTGTTAGATTTGTTGATCTTAGGAGTTCACGCTCTCTTGTGTGTATAAAATTTCTTGTTTTAAATCCGAAATTTTACAATAAAAAAAAAATTTAGGGTTTAGGGTTTAGGGTTTAGGGTTTAGGGTTTAGGGTTTAGGGTTTGTATACAGGAGGCTACGGACGTTGGGTTACGTGCTGCTGGGGTGGACGCTCGTTTATCAGAAATTGGTTGTTTAATAGACGAAGTAATTTCTTCTTATGAATTTGAATCAGCTGGGCAAACTATACCAATTAAGCCTATAAGGAATCTTACTGGGCACTCTATTGCTCCTTATAGGATACACGCAGGTATAAACCCTAAACCCTAAACCCTAATATTCTTAAGAAACACTAAACCCTAATATACACGAAACACTAAAGCGTAGGACAAACTATACCAATTAAGCCTATAAGGAATCTTACTGGGCACTCTATTGCTCCTTATTGGATACATGCAGGTATAAACCCTAAACCCTAAACCCTAAACCCTAATAATCCTTAGCAAACACTAAACCCTAATATACACGAAACACTAAAGTGTAGGACAAACTATACCAATTAAACCTGTACGAAATCTTACTGGGTACTCAATTGCTTCCTAAACCCTAGCAAACCCTAATAAACCCTAAACCCTAAACCCTAAACCCTAATCCACGAATAAACCCTAGGAAACACTAAACACTAATGTATAGGGCACACTATACCTATTAAGCTTATAAGAAATCTTACTGGGCATTGTATTGCACCCATAGAGGTATAAACCCTAAACCCTAGCAAACCCTAATAAACCCTAATAAACCCTAATAAACCCTAAACCCTCGCCAAACCCATCAATATTCCCCCCAATTGAATAAACAAAGCAAGCAACATATAAAACATAAATAAATAAATAAATAAATAAATAAATAAATAAATAATATGTATATATTTATGTAGGTAAATCTGTACCAATAGTAAAAAGTATTAATCATAGTACAGGTATACATAATAAGATGGAGGAAGGAGAGGTATATGCTATAGAAACATTCGCAACAACAGGGAGAGGAAATGTACAAGAAGAAACCCTAAATTGTTCGCATTATATGCGAAACCCTCAATTAGGGTTTGTACCTCTTAGGCTTAAATCTGCTAAAGATTTACTCAAGATTATTGATGATGTATGTATATACTATTTATTTATTTATTTATTTATTTATTTATTTATTTTGTTTTATCTATTTATTTACCTAATATTTATATTTATATATGTATATGCATGAATGTGTATTATATAT
>NW_013565597.1:0-2870 GCF_000499605.1 Eimeria maxima | reverse complement strand
CGGCATTAGCGACTACGCCTGCAGCCGCAGCAATACGTGCTGCCATTGGCATCCGATTGACATTAGCTTCTTCCATTCGGTACAGACGATCGAATAGTCCGCTGATTGCATGCCTGCCTGCATGTGGCGGTTTCAGCAGCAGAGGCATATGTGAGGCAGAGGATGACGTCGAGGCCCTGATGCAGAGACTTGGCAGGGCGAATGCAAAAGAGTGGGACGATGTGCTCGTGTCCACTAGAAGTCTCCCATTGTAGGCGCTCAGGTGGTTCTTATTCCCACCACAAATTCAGTCGTAGTCCCCGCAAACCTGCATTCAAAACACAATTGCAGTTCGATGCGTCGCTCACAAATCGTCCTTTGTGTAGAGGAAGGGAGGCAAGAGTTTCATGTGTGGCTATGCCGTCTTCGTGTCTTTGCGGATTCAGCAAGTACGACCGGACCGAATGTGCCATTGTGCAGCAGCCCTCCATCGGGCTTCCAGAGTATTGTTGTGGGCATAGTCACAATGTGTATAAACCAGTTAATCTATGCGACCATATTACGTTCCACAAAAGTGCATGGATGTTTACGTGTGATGAAATGCTCAAACATGGCGTATACTGGTAGGTGTGTAGAGCATTGGTTGTTTGACGTTCTAGCAGGCTGAGGAACGTACATTTGCGTGGAGGATGGACGGAGGCTCTCGAGGTCTACGAGAACAGTTGTTTGCGGCTCTGGCGTAACGGTTGTAGACATTAGGCGTCATACAGTTGCAATGCGGGTTTTGCGGGACCTAGAAATGCCTGCTTTTTCGTCGTGCAGATGGGTGTCTTTCGCTTGGCGGTTGTAGACGTTATTCGTCAGGCAGTTCCAATGCGGGTTCTGTGGTACCTACAAATGCCTGTTTCTTCTTCGTGCAGATGGGGTTTCCGTAATGTACAGTGAGAGTCCCAGCTAGTGTGTTGCATTGGCCTGCTGTCCGACCACTCAATACCAAATTAAAAGGGCGTGTTCAATGATGTTGGTTCCAGGTTGATGTGCAGTTCAGGCGACTCCGTAGATACGGATCCGTGTTTGAACCAGCGTAGGCCACGTATTGGCTCATGTAAGTTGAAGGAGCAAATCGCGTTGTCTCGGATGTTGTTTAGGCTGCGCGGAGAGTGTGGACAGAACAACCCAAAGTAAATTTTGAACAGTAACCTTTTTCCCCTGGAGGACGCTGAAGTGAAACAATGGACAGGAAGGTGCATTACGCATTCCGTATGTCTATCTGACATGTTATTATTTGCAGACTAACACTGGCGTTTGCTAGGTAGGTTGAGTGCTGTTTGCCTGTTGTTGACAACAGCAGACAGATATGAGCGATTCGCTAGAAAAACAGCCGCTACCAACGCTACGCCAGAACCTGCACATATTACGCTTCTCAGCATTGCTCCGGGGTTTCAGGCTCCTCAGAGACCACGCTTCCAGTGATGAGAAAACGTGACCTGGCGAACCAGCATGTACGCCTTTCTCCATGAATCATCTATTATAGTTGCCACATCATAGGCAAGCACCGTCGCTTGTCTCGCCCACAAGGGTGGCCAAATAACGTTGGCACCAGCGCAATACGGAGGCTCCTCTGTTGTGTAAGTCAATGGTAAACCAATGTGGGCGATATGGTATTGCAGGGAAGCAATACCGGTCGACATGCTAACGAAATTGATGTTTCGGTTCTGACAACTGTTCTACGTTGTGAATGAATGTAAGGGGGGAAGTCCCGACGTGTTCATAAAACCCGTTTTCCCAGGGCTGCTGCTCTGTCATTGACGTCTTTCTGCTTAATGCGCATTCAGGGAGTTCTTCAACATTTCGCGACAAACCGTATCATGCGTACTGCAATCACCAAGCATACGCAACCGCTTTCCGAAGAGCACTCGTTTATCGGTGGCACGGAATTAGAGGGCGGCAGGGGAATCGATAGTCTGTGCGTCTAAGCAGGGGCGTTTCTATTTGGTGATGCGGCGAGCAGATGGTGCGCTACATTTAGCTGCTGCCCAAAGACGCGAACGGATATGAGCACGGTGACACGGTGGGGAAGACTTCTGGAGGCAACCAGGGGTCGTGTGAACCTTCCTTGATAACGGTTGCGTTGATGCATGTAATTGTGAAGTGTCCGTTCGTCAAGGCAGCGAAGACCCCTCACGAATGGGCTCGGCATACGCTCTCTTGTGCTCGCAGCTAGTAGGGAATGCCCATGTGCACCAGTGCACGCAGCCCACGTGCGCCATTAGGGTGTGGATGGGTGAGGTCTGGGGATACTGTGATGCCGCCATTGTTGGACCACGCGACACGCCTTGCACTGGGACGCAGAGGCACCAAACCAGACGACTCACATGCGTGCAAGTTTGTTTGCTCCCGGTAGCAGCCCGACGTCTCGGTGGCACATAGTGCACGAAGCCAGTGGAGATTCAGTCATCGTTTTTCCGAATGTGGGAAGTGATTACTCCAATCGAAAGCGCTTTCGCCAATCTTTCAGTTGATTGCTGCAGGCATGGAAGCATGTTGAAGCCTGGGGAAGGTCTCTCCATGCATTCCGATACTGTGCGTTCAGACAGTACGCAAACAACCAATGGACCTACTTTGAAATGTTCGGTGATTTTGCACGGTGCCTTTGACAGTCCGACCGAACATTTCAAAGATCCTTGCTGCTGTCCGACTGCTCTGAACAACTAAGATGTGTTGCAGTAGGGACGTCACACCATAGGACTTTGCAAAGTTAGTTTGGTTTGTGTACGCAAGAGTATGCATGACTGAGCCTAGCCCGAACGTGTACCTTTGGGGTGTGTGCGAGTGACGTCTGAGCTATTGTGGGGCACCCACGTCCAGACTACACGACATGCTGTGAGCGT
>NW_013565596.1:0-2741 GCF_000499605.1 Eimeria maxima | reverse complement strand
AAAAACGCTCTACCCTAGTGCACATATGAAACCGTGTTCACCACAGCCGATATTTGCATTTCCTTCCCTTTTCTTCAGAACCACTTGTTCTTCGGGGTTCTGGCGCAGTCATCCCATTAAACTTGCGGCAGTTAAAAGCAGGCCATGCAAGCCCTGCAGATTTCCCTTTCTTGCGCCTGCTAACCATTATCGAAGGGCGTTTTTGAGAAAACCAGTTGCTTGCGGGCCCCCACCTCTCTATAAGGTATCCTACAGCTAATGTGAATGGATGGTTGTCTAGCGGATCCCATTGTCCAGAGGTGGGGAGGCTGCGAGCCTATTCACTTATTTCACTTCCCCTTTGTGGCTTAGTGCTTCAATTCAGATTCGAACACCCCCTCCAGTTTGCCCGCAGGCGGGTGGCCATTCTTCCCTTAGGCTGGATGCAGTTGCCTTACTCCAAGGATATTCTCTCCACCCTTGCTTCGTTGAATTTATGTAGTGAAGTATACAAAACCCCCCACTGCCCAGATAATCATATACTACATTTGCATTGGTCGCACTGGCTTCTCTGCACTGCTACAGTGGAATCACCTGGCCTGAGGAAAAGGGATCTATTAAATCAATTCAGCAAATATGCAAATTCAGCGGAACAAAAGTTCCAAAATTACCCGCACGCTGTTGCCACGGACTTCTCCACAACCCCCGAGCAAACCTAGGTACACTTCAAATCAGCAATAGAACATGCTTTATAAGTAGCTTGACTATCATGCGGAGTAGCAGAAGGCGCTGACACCCTAGTGGCAGCCGGCACAAGAGCAAATGAAGGAGCAGCAGCAGCCCTAAACCCTAAGCCCCTGAACCCTAAACCCTAAACCTTTAAACGCTAAAAGTCTTAACCCTGAAACTACACACCGCAAACCCTGAACCCTAGTCCCTAAACCGTGCATGATGTGTCCCTGCACAATCTTCCAACAGTCGTGGAGGGGTCACTTCATTTTCATGCGGTAGAAAGCACCAGCGCAAGTCGCTGAGATTTGTGGTTCGACGTGCGCTCTTTGAGCATGGACAATCCTTGTCGAAGGTGTATTTCAGGAGGGTCTTGAATCGGGAAGCACTTGTAAGCTCTAGGCCGCCGGCTTGGATTTGCTGAAACCATGGAATAAGTAGGTTGCGTTTTTCCTTCTAGTTATCTGTCCTTAGGTTCCTTCACAACGTTGAAGTTCTTGAGAGGAATGCTGAATGGAATGCTGGGAATGCACGAGGGGAAGACCATGAAGGTTTTGCGGATCTGGCCGGTGGCTCTCAACCAGCTCCTATCTATACAAAATTCAGTAAGCACCCAGTTAATTTTAAACGGATATGCGCGTGCAGCACTCAACTCTTTTGGCCGCATAACGAAGGCGGTTGTTTCGTGGGTGCCCCAGCACTCCCTCGTCCGTTGCGTTCACTCGCCTGGCGGCGCCTCTCAAAGTCTTATTTTTCTCCAAATTACAATCGTTTTCCACGCGTCTGCAAATACAGAGCTACGCCACACTGATTGTTGCACAAGAACCAGAGGCGGCCCTCGATATGTTCTCGCGGTCCACTACACCTGCGTAGTGTTTCGTCCCGCTTTTCATCCCCTTCTTGAGGGGGTGAAATTAACAGTCCGAAGATTAACACGTACAATATCTACGCTTTTTATAAACATGCCATTTTCCGTTTTTGCTGATGCCGCAGAAGAAGCGTCCCTTCTCAGGTTGATGCAGATGTATTCTGCCTCCGTGTGGTCAACCCCTTCACCACTTAGTTCCAGCTTTGCGGCCTAGCCAGATGCTGGTTGCATTTCTAAGCGCCCAGCATGGATCCATTGATACAGAAGTTCCGCAGCCACTGTTGGAGCTCTGCCGCTACTGATACTCGTCTATACTCTCCGAACATGGTTTTCCATTGGTAGCCTCCCCAGCTTACCCTCCCCCACCTCTGACATCAGCTGTTCCCGTGCCGGCTTAGGAATAAATGTATTCCACAGCTCCAGCCGAGAAGCTTTTAAAGTCAGTATGTAGTCCACAAAAGCAGTACCCATGCTAAGATACAGTTGTCATTGTCGCGCCTTCCCTTCTAATAACGGAAATGGCAATGGAAACACCAGTTTTGATGCTTAGTGGAAAGGACAACAGAGCTGTAGAAAATCAGAAGGACCTTCCCCTATCCCCCCATCGCCCTGATCTCCATGTGCTGATGGCGGGCAGAGGAAACTGCATTCTTCATTAAGTGCGTTTGCTGTACTAACAGGGGTGCAGGTGTTCCGATCACGCAGTATCCGCGAGACATCCACCTGTGGGCCACCGCAAAACCAGACCTGATCACTCTCCATTGTGCAACAAAAGTGAACGGCTGAGACTTGAGAAATGCTTCGGGATTTCTCAATACCTCTTGCGTATATAGTTTTTTGATCCACATTTGCTCCTACACACTACTGCGAACCAGGGCACCACTATGTGGATGTGAGAGTCGTTATTCGCAAGCCACCGTGCATGGTGTGGTGCTACAAAGTGTAACAGTGGCCCTACATAACTTTCAGTGAGAGTTTCACACAAGCAGCTGTACTTCCTCCCCAGTGTTCAGGCGTCCCAGTTGTGGAGCCCTAAGTGCTTGAACAAGCGGGACAGGGGGCAGCCTTTCAATGTTTGCAGTGATCATTGTTTCAGCCCAGCTAGTCCAACAAGATAACCGCGAATGCAGGCACAACCAAGCATGCTTGCAGCATTCCCTGTCTG
>NW_013565594.1:0-2279 GCF_000499605.1 Eimeria maxima | reverse complement strand
TATATATATATATATATATTATATGTATATTATATATGTATATTTTATTGTATTAAACATATATAGGAATCCTCTATACATACATATATATACTTTATATATATAAATAAAAATTAGGGTTTAGGGTTTAGGGTTTAGGGTTTAGGGTTTTGCCTGCAAGATGGAAGGATAATCCTAATCTATTCATATGCTCAAATGGTAAATCATGAAACCAAGGATGAGATAAAGCTGAATGAGCAGATAGTCTCCTTGATGGAGACACATGCAGTAATCTAAGAAAAAAAAGGAGACACATAGGGACATTTATTTATTTATTTATTTATTTATTATAGTCTCCTTGATGGAGACACATGTAGTAATCTAAGAAAAAAAAGGAGACACATAAGGACATTTATTTATTTAATTTATTTATTTATTTATTTATTTATTTATTTATTTATTTAGATAGTCTCCTTGATGGAGACACATGTAGTAATCTAAGAAAAAAAAAGGAGACACATAAGGAGACACATAAGGAGACACATAAGGAGACACATAAGGAGACACATAAGGAGACACACAAGGAGACACATAAGGAGACAGATAAGGAGACACATAAGGAGACACATAACTAGGAAGAAGATAAAGGCCTAATACATCAAGAGGAAGACCTCCTCTTTCCATCACCACAACCATAGGCAGCAACAGCAGCAACAGCAACAGCAGCAGCAGCAGGAGCAGGAGCAGCAGGAATTACCTAGCGAGTAGATCAAGACCTAATGCATCAAGAGGAAGACCTCCTCTCTCTAATATAAAATCTAATAATGCTCCTTTCCTCTCATTATGTGTTAACGAAGGAAAAGCACCAAAAAAACTTGTTAATGCTTCTTTCTGGTCACCAGATAGTCTGCATGGAGGGAGGGAAGGGGGGAAAAAAAAAGAACAAAAAAAGAAAAAAAACATAATAATGTATGAATAAATATATAAATATATCCATGGATTTATGCATCCATACTATTGGATCGTTGGGATCGTCTGGGATCGTCTGGGATCGTGTATGGGATCGGGATCGTGTATGGGATCGTTATTGGGATCGTGTCTGAGATCGTGTATGGGATCGTGTATGGGATCGTGTATGGGATCGTGTGGGATCGTTGGGATCGTGTGGGATCGTGTATAGGATCGTTGGGATCGTGTATGGGATCGTGTATAGGGGGATAGTTACCTGAGCATATCTTGTAGATGTGCAGGGTCTGAGGGTTTACCTAATACCTTAAATATATTCTCTAAGATCATAAACTCCATACTAAAATTAGCACGAGATACACAATGATAAACAAATGCAAAACTCCATCGGTAGGGTTTAGGGTTTAGGGTTTGTGGTAAACATAACTCTAATAATATAACACCTATTGACCATATATCGCATGCAGAAGAGAATGATGCTACCTATACACAAATTAACACAACAAATAAATATATTTATCTACTAATTTATTTATTTATTTATTTATTTATTTTATTTATTTACTTAGTTATTTAGTTATTTAGGGTTTAATTCAGATGGCATACTAAACCCTAAACCCTAAACCCTAAACCCTAGAGAGATATTTCAGGCAAATATTCGAACAGATGAGTTAGCTACAGGCAGTGCAACAACAACAACAGCAGCAGCAGCAGCAGCAGCAGCAGCAGGAGGAGGGACTAACAGGTAACTTTGCTGCACTTTGATTAGCAGCAGCAGCAGCTAATATCTCTGGTGGTCTATAAGGGAGAGTAACAACTCTCCCTGATTGTCTCATGGTTAGCTGACTCCATTCATGGGGCCCCCGGGGCCCCTCCCCTAAATAGCCACATTCCTCCTGCTGCTGCTGCTGCTGCTCCTGCTGCTGCTGCTGCTGCTGACTACTTACACCACCAGATGGTGATGGTGTGTTACGGAATGGCAAAGACCATGCACGAGTACCTACACAAAAACATAAACCCTAAACACTAAACCCTAAACCCTAAACCCTAGGAAACCGTAAACCGTAAACCCTAAACCCTAAACCCTTTTATCTGCTTGCCTGCTGGTTGTTGTCCTAATAGAGGTCTCATTTTTCTTGCCATGCCTAAGTCAGCAATCTTTAGTATAGCAACTCCTCCCTTATATAACTCTTCTCCCTCAGGCACAGCAGCAGCAGACACTAATACATTCTCGGGCTTTAAATCTCTATGCACTACACCACGACCGTGTAAACGAGCTACGCCTGAAAAAAAAAAAAAAAAAATTTGGAAAACCCTAAACCCTAAACCCTATT
>NW_013565593.1:0-2279 GCF_000499605.1 Eimeria maxima | reverse complement strand
AGCAGCAGCAGCAGCAGCAGCAGCAGCAGCAGCAGCAGCAGCAGCAGCAGCAAGTTACCTGAATAGCTGCCTTAAGTCTCATAAGAGAGATTGATGAACCAAAGCGAGATGTAAGAGATGCAACTAAACGACGACACTCCTCTACCTAAGCAGCAGCAGCAGCAGCAGCAGCAGCAGCAGCAGCAGCAGCAGCAAGCAGCAGCAGCAGCATAAATGTGTGGCAGGAAGCAGCAAGCAGAAAGAATAGATAGGAGCAGCAAATTGGACGGATGCAACAAAGCCCAAGCAGCAACAGCAGCTAATCAGCAGCAGCAGCAAACAGTAGCAGCAGCTAACAACAGCAGCAGCAGCAGCAAGTAGCAGCAGCAAGCAGCAGCAGCAGCAGCAGCAGCAGCAGGTAGACCTACCCGACCACATTTTAAGAGGCCAAGACAGCGATTAACACCAATACCCAATGCCTGCAGCACAGCAGCAAATAGCAGCAGCAGGCAGCAATAGCAGCAACAGCAGCAGGAGCAACTGCAGCACCAAACAGCAGCAACAACATCAGCAGCAGCAGGAAATAGTAGCAGCAGCAGCAGCAGCAGCAGCAGACCTGAGGGAAGGTAAGTTTATGTTCAAGGTTGTCTGTTGCTCCCTTTGTTGCACGACGTATTAATACCTCCAAATCCTGCTGCTGCTGCTGCTGCTGCTGCTGCTGCTGCAGCAACTGGTGCTGCTGCTGCTGCTCCCTTTTATGTAGAGCAGCAACGAATGAATTTGTAACAGAAACAGCAACAACACCAACATCTATATCTAGCTGCTGCTGCTGCTGCTGCTGCTGCTCAACAGCAGCAAGAACTTGTTCATATACATCCTCTGCTGCTGCTGTATATCCTTGCTGCTGCTGCAGCACAGCTTGCTGCACTAACACAGAAGCTAATTCTCCGGTGTCTATACACTGCAATGCATCCTCCTCTCTTACACCAGCCTCTGCAGCACATAACTCTGCAGCAGCAGCAGCAGCAGCAGCAGCAACAGCAGCACTTAGACTCAACTGTGGCCAAAATCATAATCACTGACAGCAGCAACTGCAGCACACTGCAGCAGCAGCAGCAAGAGGAGCAGAACACTGCAGCAACAGCAACAGCAGCAGCAGCAGGAGGAGGACGTACCTAGAGCACGCTGCAGCAGTGCTGCTGCTGCTTCGTCATCTTGCTGCTGCATAGCAAGAGCAGCACCATTAAAGGGGACCTCGAAGGTCTCGCTGCTGCTGCAGTTATTCCTTAATGCAGCAGCAACAGCAGCAGCGTAAGATGCCGGTATTGCTGCAACTCTCCTATTACTCTTCTACGCCCTCTTATAACAGCAGCAGCAGCAGCAGCAGAAACAGCAGCAGCAGCAAGACCAGTAGCAACAGTAGCAACAACCGTAGCAACAGCAGCAACACAAGCAGCAGCAGCAGCAGCAGCAGCAACAGCAGCAGCAGCAGCAGCAGCAGCAGCAGGAGCCTCACGGTTTCCTCTGTAGAGTTATTTTCTCTAAGAAGACGATCATAGATCTCCAATGATTCTCTATAACGACCGCAACGATACAGCTGAGCAGCATCAGCAGCAGCAGCAGCAGCAGCAGCAGCAGCAGCAAATGTAGCAACAGCAGCAGCAAATGTAATAGTAGCAGCAACAAATGCAGTAGTAGCAGAAGCAACAGCAGTAGCAGCAGCAGGAACACTGCAACAACAACAACAACAGCAGCAGCAGCAGCAGCAACAGCAGCAGCAGGATAATGCTTACAACTTGTGCATGTAGACGAGTAGCAGCAGCAACATTATATTGATACTGCTGCTGGTGGTGGTGCTGCTGTTGCTGCTGCTGGTGCTGCTGGTGCTGCTGCAGCTGTGCTAGCAGCAGCAATGCCTTGTGTGGTTTATTAACCCTATATAAACAATATGCTTCCTCTAATAATAAGGGAGGAGGAGCAGCAGCAGCAGCAGCAGCAGCAACATCTGCAGCAGCAGCAGACATATTATTTATTTCTTGCTGCTGCTGCTGACGTAACTTCCTTATTGCTGCTCTTGCTTCCTCCCATCTCCCTATCTGTAATGCAGCAAACACTAAAGCCTCCGTCTGCTCAATACTTATTGGCACTGCACACAAACCCTAAACCCTAAACCCTAAACCCTAAACCCTAAACCCTAAACCCTAATCATAATAAAAAATTAATTAACACTTTTTTTTTTTCTTTTTTTTTTTTTCTTACTTAATAAGGAAGATAATACTTATATTGTATATATTATATAT
>NW_013565592.1:0-2701 GCF_000499605.1 Eimeria maxima | reverse complement strand
GGCATGACTCCAAACATGAAGAGTTCTACTTAGTGCACCGTTTGTTCACTCTTCCTCTACAGTCTCATCTATTAACTACAACGGAGCCAGTATGCTGATAATCTGTTCGAGACACTCCCGAGAGACGTGCCATGCAGCAGGCGCAGCCATTCCATAACCTGCAATCGCCAACTACTACACGCTCCAACGGCCGCAACAAACAAGACAGGACTGCAGAAGCCCAAAGAGACCATATATATTTCGACGCACATTACGGTAGAGCTACGCGACGAAAATACTGCCTACTGCGTAGAATCATTTATGTTGAAACATCTCATCGTTTGGATCCACGCTGCTGCTACCGCACCATAATTGGCTTCCGGTGTTGCTATCTTTAGGCTAATAGGTCGTGCAAAGAACGCAACGCGCCCTCTCAGCTGTGTCCAATATGTGTAGACGCCTGACGTGTGTCCAGACGGAACCCAAGCACTAGAAGGAGCCTTGAACACACCGTAGCATATATATTAGAACCCATGGAAGCCGCACTTCCGCAAAACCGTGTACAGAAACACTGGATGCGGGCAAACACCCATTCACAAGCTCACAACGGTGAAGAAAAACTTCCTGGCGTGCCATAAGCAAAGGACACGACAGCTGTATCGCGATGTGCAGGGTTCTTCAAAGTGCCCGCACATATGGTGCCCGCGCTCCGACGACGCTTGAGAGCGCATGGTTGTGAGATTCCGAACATACTGCAGGGGCACCCGAGAATGCAGCAGCATTTCTCTGCATGCCTGCTTGGTGTTATCCCAGGAAAAGATTTGCTTACAACCTGAAATGGGCAGTGTATGTGTATACACGGAAGCGACGCTGGTTCTGGATGGCCACACGCACGCACTTGTATTCCACGAAGTCTCTGGTTCAGGCACTCTCAAAGCGGTGTGCGATGCCTTATGTGAAACGACCAATTGCAGCGAACCCCGTAGATTTGAATGTGGTCGGATCTACAACGCCGCCGAACACGAACAGTCCAGTTTGCAGAGATGCGCTGCTATTTTGTTGGGAATTGTCCATACTGTGCAGAGGAATTCGGCAAGGCAATTTATGCTCACCAACGTGCAAAGGGAGGACTAACCCAGAGGCGCAAACTACAGGGGAATACACAACAATTCAATGCAAGGATCATTAGCCGAGTCCCCTTGGTGCCGCTCGATATTCGTGTACATATTGTCTAGGTGCACGTCAGCCGGCTCTCCAGAGCGGCAAAACATTTGTTTTCCAGTTCTGGTAATGATAGGGTCAGACTGCTCTCCCACCAAAGCTGCATCGACAAAACTATAACTCTCCAACGATCTATCAACATTCCTCGTGAAAGGGAAAAATGTGTGCAGCTCAGCTCGTGCTGCATGCCAAGCTGTACTAGACGGCGCTTCCATTCAAACTCAATGTGTCTTTATACTCCCAAACGCAAATGTGGTAAAATAAAAGTTAGGAAGGGGCATCAGGCCTTGCAGGGATTTGGCGGATGTAAACGGGCAAGCTGACCGTAACAAAAAGCTCACGCAACTTAGCAGCAGCATAGCATATGCTTTGACATAGGCTTGACGGCGCCAAACAACTCTGTAAAACAGCTTAAGGAAAAATGTCAAACTCGTTCCCCTCCAAATGGTCGACTCATTAGGCAACCGGTTGTCTCTTCCCGCATATGCATAGCAGTCCAACCCTCAAGAAGTAATAGGCCGACAATTCCCTTGCCTATGCCCCCCCTCCGAACACTGCGTGTCCAGCAAGCAGTGCCCTGCGGGCTGGCGTAGCTATGAAATGTTATGCATGCCCAAAAACATATTTCGCAGCGTCCGTAGCTTTTATTGTACATAAATCCCGGAATGCCACAAGTATATGTAGACAGATATTCCAAAGCGTTAGGAGTGCAGCTAGCACTGTCAATATTAACGCGCGTGTCATGGCTTTGTGGAGACTACGATGCTATATTACATGCTTCAGTTGTTTGCTTTAGCTTCACAGAAATACTGACAGTGATAACTGCATTGTCCTCCCAACGCGCAGTTCAAGATACCTTGTACATTTTGCAGTGGCCAAATGTACCAGTATTCCGCCGGAGTGGAAACCAAACTTGTTGCCACACGATGACTGCACTTGATAGCTGCTCCGCTATAGTCCTGTTTAAAAAACTCCGTCCTCATATGAAGCCCCGTTATCGCCTCTACCCAACACTTGGTGGCTTCAAGCATTCGAGATTTGCCAAATGCAGGACGTGCAAAACCCGTAGAGCCTGCACTGGCTCAGGTGCTGTCAACCTCCTTAATTGTGTACGGACGACGGAAGCGACACTGGCTCAGGATGACCACACTGACACAGCTGTTTTCGAGGACGTCCCTGGTTCAGGCACTCTCAAGGAAATATGCGATGTCTTACGTGAAACAACCATTTGTAGCGACATCCGTGTAGAATTGAATGTGGTTGGATCTACCACGCCACTGAACACGAACAGTCCAGTGTGCAGAGATGCGCTGCTATTTTGTTGGAAAAGTTCCACACTGTGGAAGAAAACACAGCTATGCAGAGAATGAATGAATCTGCAATGCATGAAGGCTCTTTGCTCACCAGAATCCACGTGTCCGTCGATGGATTCATAATCAAAGAAAACATGCATTCTGTGGATTCTGTTGAGCAACGTGCCTTGATGCATTGCATTAGACTG
>NW_013565590.1:0-2982 GCF_000499605.1 Eimeria maxima | reverse complement strand
GCAGGTTGGGTGAGTTGGTTGCCGCCAGGAGTGTGTGGAGTGGAGCTGTGTGGGTGTGTACGTGGGTGTGGTGGTTTTACTTCGTGGACGGAGAGGCGTTACGGTGCTTGTAGGGGAAAGGTAGCTGAGTGTGGAGTGTGTTGCGTTGTGTTTGGTATGGCGTGATACCTTCGTGGAAGCGTTTTTCTTGGCGTTTGAATTTCCGACTAAGCCGGAGCCAGTGTGTTGTGGATTGTAGCATGTAGCAAGGTTTAATGCTATGGCAGGATTGGGCATGTGTTTGAATGATGAAGAGTGGAGAACGGCAGTATACAATTAGATGGGTAGGTGTTGTGTTGTGTTGGGGTATGTTTGGGTGTGACATGTCTTTTGCGTGTGTTGACGCGGTTGTGTGTAGCTGCACGGGAGGGTAGACGAGTGGTGTATTGTGTTAGTGATACCAGTGTAGATGCGGGGCATACGCCTTGCAGGTTGCGCATACAGTAGGAGGTGTGTATGGAGTGTGTGTGGATACGGGTGTGTGTAGTGGGAGTTGATAGGCGTTGCTGAAGGAATGTTTGTTGCCAGCTAGGTGTTGGATGGATGGGTGTTGGAGTGTGTGGAGTGTTGGGGAAGTTAGTTATTTGTGTTGTGTTGTTGAACGGCGTTTGTTGTGGTGTGGGCTGTTGTCTAGGAATATGTGGGTTAGAAGGATTGTGGTGCGTTCGTGATTTTACTTAAGAGCGCTTAAGTGGAGTTTCGTGGGTGCATCTGCGGGTGTGGTGTGCGCGTTGGAGAGTTGAGAAGGTTAGTATGGGTGTGTTGGTTGATTTGAGGAGTATGCGCGTTGGAGGTGGGGGGTTGTATATGGGTGTTGGTGTTTGTTGTAGTGGAGAGCGAGGAAGCAGCGTTTGCCGCGTAGCAGTGAGGTGGCTGAGTGATGCATGTAGTGCGTGCTGCAGGGGAATGGTGCGACGGCAGGCGAAGGTTGGCTGGAGGTATTTAAAGTTTGTGGTTAGTCTGAGAAAGTATGTTTTGGCGATGGGCAACGGTTTGGAAGGATATCTGCCCGTGTGTGTTAGTCTGACAGTATACATTTCGGAGGCGTGAGCAGGTGTTTAATTGGATTCACTGTGATTGTTCTACGATGTAGCCTATTGAGGAGACGTGTCGAGCATGAGTGTGTTTGTGTGAAGGTAGTTGGGGTACGACCTTATATGATTGGCTGTGTATGAGGTGTGATCGGTTTGGTTGCGTGTTGGTATGGGATGTTTTGTGCATGTGTTTCGTCTGTTGACTCTGCTTGCGAGGGAGGTGAGAGGGGTGCAGCATTGGGGTGCTGGGGGAAGGTTACCTGTTGGGCTAAGGCGTTGCAGCTCTTAAAGAAAGTAGGTGTTATATATTGTGTATGATTGGGTGCGTGTGTGTTTGTTTGCAGTAGATGCTGGTTGTGTGTGGAATGTTTGTTGCCCTGCCACTCGTTTTGTGGGGTTCTGTATCACTATGCAGAATGGTAGGGATTTTTGCATTTTGTGTCGTGCTACGGAATGCTAGTTGTTGCGCGTGTGGGTTTAGGCGTAGGCGGGAGTGCGTGGGGAGCAGTGTATTTCATTGGTGAGTGTGCGAGTGGTCGCCATTTACAATGGGTGGCAGTATGTGGGAGTGAGACTAGCGTGGTGTCTCGTTAGGAAGGGGAGCATGAATGTGTTGGTTGATGCTACGAGTGTGTGTAGAGCAGATGTTTGATTGTGTGTGGACGTGGTAATATGGCAACGCTGCTTAGACAGCAGTTGCGAATAACTCTGTAGAGTTTTGTGCTCTCGGTAGAGTGAGTCCACTTCTAATGCTGTCTTTATAAGCCGTTTGCATATATATACTGTGAGTGCATATTTGGTAGCAGCAGCCGATTGTTACATCGAAAACCCCTATCATGGCTTTCCCTGCATGGGTGAGGAAAATGGTTCATGATGTTTGGAACATATGCACACCTGCAGGTAAAGTTGTGAAGTCATGCTCAGTGCCATGTTGCAGTGGTTGTGCCACAGTACAGCCCGAGGAGGCGTTGCGTGTATGACCCGTCAGTGTAACGCAAGCGCGTTTAATATGCCGTGTGTGTAGATGCAGTCCACGCTAAAGTGAAGCTCTGTGGAGTATGACAAGGAACAGCACCCCTGTAGCATTCATCAACATCCGTAGTTAAATTAGAGAAGTTTGTCAATCAGTTATATCGGTACAGCTGCTCCCGAGCTATGGTCTCAACACTTCTAAACGGAGCTCTCGAGTGGCAAAATGAGCGCATTGCTGAATTCTATCTTCATATGGGTAAACAGCACCTTTTGCATCGGGACAAGTTCCGCCTGTTCTACCCCGTAAACCAGAAATGCAAGTAAGGTCAGGTTTCCATTTGACGGGAGCCGCAGCAACTGCTTCCTGACTAGGTTGCGTTTATGCGTTATAGGCGACTGCCTGTGCTCTTCAAGCGCAATTAACAATTGTCCTCACGGATTGTATGTATATTTGGGGAGCACGTCACGCCCTTTCAGGGCATGGTGTAGGATATCTTTCCCGCGGCCAATCGGCATGAAGGAGGGATGCTACAACGTGCACTAACAAACGTGTTTTCGTAGCGTGCGCTGACGTATACGTAGGTTTGATGCAGTACAGGCGTGCCGAAGGGTGGGTCTACATATGCATTTGGAAACGCATATAAGATATGTATATTCGTCTAATCCACAGTGAGTGCGGTTCACCAATATTCAACGTTTATTCTATGGGACAAGTAGGTTCGCATCAGCCGAGATCCACTAAACGCGCAAGGAAGAATCTCGATGAGCAAAGTCTAGAAAGCATCACGTAATCCGAAGGTGCAGCCTATGTAGGCGCCCAAACCCATTTTCCCCTGCATCACATAGGATTTATCTGCACACCCCGTTATGACACGTTTGCATCGAACGCCCTGTTGAGCAATTCATCTTAAAAATGTTTTTAAACGAGACCCCCAGG